>NW_026571353.1:35146209-35426209 GCF_026225935.1 Boleophthalmus pectinirostris | reverse complement strand
TTCAGTAGAGATTTGCAATTCCAAGGACTGAAATGATCCAAAAGTAATTAAAAAATCCTAAAATTCTAGTGAAGGTGGAGTTTAAAAACACAGTGGAGCACTTCATGTTTTACCACATGACATCACAAAGTGGAACAGAGTGTTTTCAGTTTGAGAGATGAACCCGAAACAATAAATCAGGAGTGTCAAACTTAAATTCACAGAGGCTAAAATTAAAAACTGGGATAAAGTCGTGGGTCAAACTAAATATTTAATGAAAAATTTCAACAATATTTGCATGTTTTTTCTTCTTTTGAGATATGTAACGTTAAATCTTTTCTTATTAAAATAAAAGTTTAATGATAGTTTTGCTCAAACATTGAATCCAGAACAAGCAGAATATAAAATAATAACACAATTTTAAATAAATAATGTCTCTGTAGTCCATCTGTAGTCGGTGGTCCAGCTTTAATATATATTTGATATGATCTTGTGGGCCAAATATAATTATATTGTGGGCCAAATTTGGACCCCAGGCCTGAGTTTGACATGTCTGCAATAAGTCATCTTTTTATGGAAATGCACTATCACCAAAACTTTTTGAAAAGACTCTTTAAAATTCATCAAAAACTCATACTGACTCTGACTTTTCCTTAAAATTCAACATATTGTCTCTGGTTTACATGAAAAGAATTTAGTCTGAGATAAAAAAAAAAAAAAAAGGCAATTAACTGTATTATATTTGGCACAATTTTATATTCACAAATGTAAATTTTCTCATACCTTTTTGTTTTTTCCTGTTTTAAATAAGCAATTAGAATTCTACTTCTATCTAATATTTCTAAAAGCGTAAACAAAAAAGCTAAATTGACACTTGAATGTTGTACATCTATGACTATTTTTGTACAACGTAACAATGGCACTCTTTAAGTTTTATTTTTCCCTTGACATTCTGATGAAAATAATAAATAAATAAAAGTTTGAGAGATGAACTCAGCCTAAATACGCAGGTTTATGTGTTAAAAATGTATGAATGAAACAAAACACAACTCCAGGTTTGTTTGTGACGAGGAAAAAACATTAGAACAGATCATAAAAACTCAGTGATATGGGCCCTTTAAAAGAAAGAAGCTGATTGGCTGAAGCAGAGTCTCGCTCTTCTGTTTCGTGACCTTGGTTCACAGGATCTGAGCTCGTCTTATCTGCGACGCTCTTGAAACAAAAGTGAACGTTTTGCACATCACGTCAGGCGTCAGCTCACCAGGGCCTCCAGAACATTTCCATTATTACATTTACTAAATATTATTACCAGTCGTCAAAACAAACTCGTGTACTTTCTGAACGCTCTAGACATACTCAGTCCAGTCATTGCAATTCACACCTACAGCCTGTTGATGGCAGTGTTGTGCACATACAAGTCAATCTAAACATCCCAACAGAACCCGAACCTAACACTGCTAATGTAAACAAGGTGTATTCAGAACTGGGCCATGCCACAATAACAACAAATCTAGTATTAAAGAAGCGATGTTTATTGTATTTTTCAGATTATAAATCGCACTTTTTTTCATGGTTTGGGTGTTTCCTGCAACTTATACTCCGGTGCGATTTATATATTATAATTGCCAGTATCTGCTGCTCCTGTTCCTCCTGTACCACTGTCACTTGGCTCTACTGTGCATGAATAAATGGTAATCTATTTATCTAAAGATTGAGTGTTTTTAACATACTTAATATTTATTGTGATTTTAGCCAAGCCTGATGGATGAATTTTAACAAATTGTTCTGCACTGGAGCACTGTAACACATTATTTTGTTTTTATACGTGTTTTTTGCACATAGTGTGGATGAATAAAATGTGAAATGTGGAACCTGCCTTTCAAATCTGCAAGGCAAATTTATCTACGGGTACAAATAAAGCGACCTGACCTAACCTAACATGTCTCCTGCAGAAAGAGCCTCTGTCCTGTCTGTATCATGTCAGTCGATCGCAACATTACTTCTGTACCACTGAAAATGTTATATTTAAACAAACTTATAAAGACGACTGAAAAGACTGAACGCAAAAGACCCAAAAAGAAAATCATATTTTGCAGATTACAAACTGCAAGTCGTGAAATCTGCAGCTGAAAACGGTAATCGAGCAACAGAAAGTTTGGAGTGAGCGAGAAACTTGTGACACCGGGAGGATGCACCATGAAATTTTCCTGAAGTCACTGGATGGATGGACAAAGTCTGGACTTCAGTGACACTGAAACCATCCTGTCGGGATTCAGAAAGGCCGGAATAATTCTAACTGGAACTGATGCCGAGTCTGACGACAGCGACACAGAAGAGGAAGCGGACGCTCTGTTTACCTCCGGAGGTCGTGGAGTTGCTCAGAAGTGACACCGAGGATGAAGAATTGAATGGATTTAGTGATTTGGAGTGAGATGGAGAGTTTGTTAAACTTGTTCTGTTCTGTTGTTTATGTTATAGTTTATCTAAAGAACTGTTCATATGTGACGTTAACAGTCTGATGTTCTCTGTTCTGTTGTTTTTATTAGAATTTGACTTTTAAGATGAAATGTTCCTGGTCTGATGTTCTCCAAAAAGTGCGATTTATATATGTTTTTTTCTTCGTCATTACACATTTTTTGGCTGGTGCGACTTATACTCTGGAGCGACTTATAGTCCGAAAAATACAGTAACTTTTCTGGCTGCTTGTCTCCATGGAGATGTTATTACTTTGCCTGAAATCTTCCACAGTTTGACATTAAACGCATCTGTCTACATGGACATAAGCAGCAGGTGCCAGATCTGTGGAGAGGTGAACCCACTCTCTGTAAAAAAGAAGGTTTATCAAAGTGAACGCATTTATCATATTTAATGCCTTACTGTGGAACGTTCCAGGCAAAGCAATGATCTATCCATGGAGATCCTCTGGTCAGACAAACAGTAGCTTTAAAGAGTTCATTAATCATCATATTCATCTAAAGTGTCGTCTAAACGTGCAATTGCCCAACACTAAACCGAATAACGTTTGTTTTTGTGTTTCCAGTCCACAGACGGAAACAGACGTGGAAAACGGCAGGACACAGTGAAAAAATCCAAACCCCATTCATCCACACGGGTCTACAGGAATCCTACTGAACGTGAGGAGAGCACAACTAACAGATAAACGAGTGAATATAGTGAGCGTAAACCTAACTCTGTCATACACACACACACAAACACACACGCAAACACACACGCAAACACACACGCATTCTCACACAAACACAGGAGTTCTTCAGCAAGCTTGTTCTTTGGTTTTCTCAACAGTCTCTACCAAATTCAAATTCAATCACAAAAAATGAAATGTTGACCTTCATTTCGATGGACGGTATCAAAGATTTAAAATTCTATGAACTGTTGTTTATGTTATTATTTGGTGAAAGCAGAATCAGTCTTTTAATAGAAAGAGAACTGAAGTCGGAGTCGGAGTGCGCTCACGCTCACTCGCTCACTCTCTGAATGGTCACTCCCTAAACCCCAGCACGTGCACCCAGTCATGAGTCAGTGCTAGTGCAGCCTCTGCAGCTCAGGGACTGAACTCTGGAGGTTCATGAGGCCTGGTCTGTCCATATACTGAGAATGAGACAAACCTGTACTTAACCCCTTAACGCCAACAAATATGCCACAAGCCATTTGGATCGAGATATAAGGCGAGACATAGCAGCGGCAATCCCTCAGTGCCGGTTAAAGCGTAATGCAGGACCTTCCTAGGAAACTTCGGCAAACACTTGTTTCTAGTTGTTGCAAGTTTGCAATATACTCAAATTTCTTTTTTTTTTTCCTTTTTTTTCTGCTATAGTCAAATTAATAAGCTCAACTTAATTTACCATCTACTTAAAGGCAAAAGGGTCAGCATTATGTTCCCTCAGCTCTATGTTCCCTTAGATTTTTCATTTTTTTTTCTCAAAATTAAACTCTAAATCAAGTCATTTTAATTTTTATACCACATTTGAAGGGATGATTCAGAACAGGGGTGTCAAACTCAAATTCACAGAGGCCAAAATTAAAAACGGGGCTGTGGGCCAAACTAAATTTTTATTGAAAAATTTCAACAACATCTGCATGTTTTCTTTTTCGAGATATGTCATGTTGAACCTTTTCTTATTAAAATAAATGTTTAATAATAGTTTTGTTTAAACACTGAATCCAGAACAAGCATAATATAAAATAATAACAAAATCTGAAGTAAATAATGTCTCTATAGTTTATCTGTAGCCGGCGGGCAGCTCTAATACATGTTTGATATGATCCGCAGCCCAAATATAACTATATCGTGGGCCGAATTTGGCCCCTGGGCCTGAGTTTGACATGCCTGATCAGAGTCATTTCAGTGTAGGATCCTTTGCACCAAGATATCTACATTACATCTGTATTCAACTGCTGCTGGAGAATAATTTGGGTGTAACTGACGACCAAATTGGGAGAAATGGGAATAAAATCTGATGCAAACTGATGATAAAGGAAATGTGGGAACATAGGGCCTAATTTTGGAAAAAAAAAAAAAAACAAACTTAGGGCTGAGGGAACATAGACACGCTCCCAAGGCAAAAACCCACACATTTTTATATACATCTATACAAACGCAGGCATTAAGGAGATACCATACCTTTAATTAAATGCATTTATATCATCCAAAGCTCCAAAGTCAACATTTCATTTTCCTGACAGTCCCTCCCTACAGCTCACACACCAACGCCTCTGCTCTGACTCTGCTGTAGTTCTGCTTCTTACACACTTCTCTTCTGTTCTGTTATGTTCTCTTGCTTCAGTGGTGACGTCACTTTCGGGTCCAACCAGAAACTTCGCCGCTGATTTTTTTCTAGCTTTGTTTTTTGTTCCTTATTCATCAAACAAGAGACAATAACCTTTCAAAAGTGTATGTTAAACCACAAAACATAGCAATAATCTCTCATAATATCGGATTACCAGTGTGTATATCTGCAGCTCAAACTAACTCATGCACTTTCTGTCACAGCTGGAACCGTAGATCCATATTTGGAACCGTGTCAGCTTTAAATAACTGCAACTGTTTAATGTGAGATGTGCTTTGGCTTTAAAAAAAAAAAAAAAAAAAAAAAAAAAAAAGATGAAATTGTAAACACGTTCATTGTTTTCAATCAGCCGATGGACCCGGAAGTGACATCACACTCTATATAATCTGGTATAAATGTGGTTTAGTTCTGGTTTAGTTCTGGTTCAGTTCTGGTTCAGTTCTGGTTCTTATTTGACTGTGGTTCTGGTGGTTCTACTGCACATTGAGGGTGCGCGCGGACACGCCGTGGTGCCAGTCTCTCAGCTCGTTGTACTTAGGCCCCGCCACCAGCCGGGGGGCGCTCTTGTTCACTCTGTCGCCCACACAAAGGAAGGACAGGACAGGAGAGGAAGAAGAACACGGTTTAGAAACACAAGGCTCAATACACTTATACACCCTCTGTTTATATGAACACCACTGATCGAGTTCAACAAAGAAGATGGAAATGTGCTATTGTGTTTAGAGAGTGTCTATCATCTACTGTTGTGCTCTTGGGCAAGACTAAAGATGTGACACTTGCAAAATGTAAAGAGATGTATTTATTTGTTTTTATTGGGGACAACGCAGCCATACAGTTACAAGTTACGATTATTTTTTAGGCCCCATCCACACTGGTTCGTATTCGAGTTGTTTTTGTTGTGGATGCAGTGTTCGTTCACACTAATTTGATGGAAAACGACTCCAGAGACGGAACGATCTGGCGCCTCCTGCTCCCATGAATTCATCCACAAGTACAGATCTGATCCTTCACCGTGTGGACGCCTGAAAACGTTGACGTAGGAGCTCTAGTTGGCCTCCTTATTGGACCACGTCACTGTGAGTTGCGTCTTCCTGATTCGCCGGTGACACTGGTCATGTGATGCTATTGCGGAAAACGAACCATAGACAAACGGGAAACAGCGGAGCTAGAGTTACTCACTACTTTCACTCTTGCCATCGTCCTCGACTCAAAATCGACTGCTGCAACTACAGACATGATGCTCTACTTCCTTATTTTTGCTGCCCACGTAATATCGTGACGACATGACGCCAGCCAAGTCATGTGACGAGCGTTTGAGCTGGTTTCGTGTTACTGTGTGGATAGGGAACGGACACAGAACCGACATGTCTGGACGCATATCGTTTCCGATACAGTGATTCGTTTCAGTGTAAACGTAACCTTATTTATTTTTTTTAGGGCTGGGTATCATTAAGAAGTTGCCGATACGATATATATCTCGATACATAGGCCACGATACGATACATATCTCGATACAGTGAGCTTTTGATTCGATACGATATATTTCAAATCCAATCAATATGGTTTAATAAAAAATAAAGGCTAAATCGTGGCTGTGACACTAAAAGTCTTTGTTAAACCACTTCTTGTGCAAAGTTCATATGAAACACAAACATTTTAATCCTCAAAACAGTGGAAATGTTAAATGTGTCGCATAAACGAGTTTCCTTTCTCTAAACAAGCAACAAAACTGTGGTAATAACAAAATTATTTAGTTAAATATAGAAAAAAATACTCTTTGCTCGATATCGACACAGCAGCCCACGATAATGTATCATCATATTAAACGATACCATATATCGATATTTCAATATTTTTGCACACCCCTAATTTTTTTCTTTTTACAATTTCTCAAGACACTGTTGCTTTTAAGCTGCACTATGTAACTTTTTGGTTGGAAGTCCATCACCTGCTTGTTTCTATGGATATATGCTCTGCCTGGAATGTTCCACAGTGTGGCATTAAACAGCTCTACCTCGCATTTATTCAATGACAGGTGGATTTATAGCTCAAAAACACCTAGAAAAATGTTCATTCTGACTGTGAGCAGAGTCGCCCCTCCACAGATCTGACCTGTAACTTGGCCCGGTTTGGTCTCCATGAACATAGAAAGGTTTAATGCCACACTGTGAAACATTCCAGACAAAGCAATGATGTCTTCATGGAGAAAAGCGTTTAACAGATCCTCCACCAGAAAAGCTACACAATGCTTTCTTTCTTGATTATCATCACTTATTCAAATGACTATGTAGCTTTTTGTATAGTTTTTTAATCATCAAGATGCCTTCCACCTGTAATGTGCGAGGTGGGTGAAGTGTCTTGCCCAAGGACGCAACAGAACTCAATAAAAGCAGAAATTGGGTCTTTGAATGTACCAAATCAAACGCAATGTCAACCCGAACATTTCTATGAGCACCACAAATGTTTGTACGTAACAAATTTTCAAAAACATCTCATTTTCAACACATTTTGAGTAAATTATTAAAACAGGAAACAGAAAACGTAGATCAGAGGTGTCGGTAAGAGCAGAGGGCACAGAAAAGATACACAAAATAGAGAATAAGCCATGCCTGAGCACACACGGACACACGACGGACTCACAACACCACACAATTTACGAACAATCCAACTGACTCAAAGTTATTAGTCCATTATTCCACAACAACGCACAACCAGCCAAAAGAATTATGAACGAACATGATTACAGTAACTCAAAATCCCACAATACACTGCAACGGTTAAAAAAACAACATCTCAGATCAACAACGCACAAGCTTTGACACCACAACAGCCAAAAATCCACAACAAACCGAGAAAACATCACTATTTGCAAACTTAAAAGGTCCGATACTACGCAAAAGTGACTCTTGTGAGCGTTAAGCCGTGTTAAAATGTTGTTACGTCCTCAAAAACAGACCTGGAGTTGTGTTTTGTAACTCTTTATTATTCGTCTGTCTACATCTCCAAAGCTTAAAATGCTCTGTTCCACCTTGTGATGTCATGAAGTGGTAGTTTTCAAGTTTTCAAAGTGCATTGTGTGGTTTTTTTGGTTGGGGATGCGTCACCTGCTTCAATTACAAATGTATTTACAGCTGAAAAACACCTAGAAAAATGGACATTACTTAGAAAATCAGACATGAGAGGGGTTGCCTTTCCACAGATCTGACCTGTAACTTGGTCTGGACAATGCAGCCATACAGTTACAAGTTACAGTTACTTCTTGTTGGTTTGCTTTTTTACAATTTCCACAAAATGTTTACTGCTAAAACACTGTTTCTTTAAAGCTGCACTATGTAACTTTTTGGTTGGGGGTCCATCACCTGCTTGTTTCTATGGAGACGTCATTGCTCGGCCTGGAATGTTCCACAGTGTGACTTTAAACCTCTCTACCTTACATTTATTCAATTACAGGTGGTTTTACGGCTCAAAAATACGTAGAAAAGCTGGCGTTCTGACTGTGAGCGGGGTCGCCTCTCCACAGATCTGACCTGTAACTTCGTCTGGGTAGGTCTCCATGAAGATAGAAAGCTTTAATGCCATACTGGGAAACATTCCAGACAAAGCAATAACATCTCCATGAAGAAAAAGCATTTGATGGATCCTCCACCAGAAAAGTTACACAATTCAGCTCTTTTTACCATGAGTTCAGTAAAGATTGACAATTCCTGGGCTGAAATCATCCAAAAAATTCTAGTGAAGGTGGAGTCAGTGTTGGGAAGGTGACTTTTAAAATGTATTCCCCTACAGATTACAGATTACATACCCCAAAATGTAATTTGTAACGTAATCCATTAAATTACTTAAAGTGAGTAACGTAATCTGAATACTTTGGATTAATTGATATTGTCATGTTTTTTAAAACTACATGAATGTAACAACTACATCCTGAAAATTCATGTCTGTTCTCTTCAAACCTGGTTTTGGCCCTGGTTTAGACCTGGTTTAGTCCTGGTTTAGACCTGGTTTAGACCTGGTTTACCTGGTTTAGACCTGGTTTAGACCTGGTTTTAGTCCTGGTTTAGACCTGGTTTAGACCTGGTTTAGTTTCCTGGTTTAGTCCTGGTTTAGACCTGGTTTAGTCCTGGTTTAGACCTGGTTTACCTGGTTTAGTCCTGGTTTAGTCCTGGTTTAGTCCTGGTTTAGACCTGGTTTAGACCTGGTTTAGTTTAACCTGGTTTAGTCCTGGTTTAGACCTGGTTTAGAGTCCTGGTTTAGTCCTGGTTTAGTCCTGGTTTAGTCCTGGTTTAGACCTGGTTTAGTCCTGGTTTAGTCCTGGTTTAGACCTGGTTTAGACCTGGTTTAGACCTGGTTTAGTCCTGGTTTTAGACCTGGTTTAGTCCTGGTTTAGTCCTCCTGGTTTAGACCTGGTTTAGACCTGGTTTAGTCCTCCTGGTTTAGACCTGGTTTAGACCTGGTTTAGTCCTGGTTTAGTCCTGGTTTAGACCTGGTTTAGACCTGGTTTAGTCCTGGTTTAGTCCTGGTTTAGACCTGGTTTAGACCTGGTTTAGACCTGGTTTAGTCCTGGTTTAGTCCTGGTTTAGACCTGGTTTAGTCCTGGTTTAGACCTGGTTTAGACCTGGTTTAGTTTAGCCTGGTTTAGTTTCCTGGTTTAGTCCTGGTTTAGTCCTGGTTTAGTCCTGGTTTAGACCTGGTTTAGTCCTGGTTTAGTCCTGGTTTAGTCCTGGTTTAGTTTAGTCCTGGTTTAGACCTGGTTTAGACCTGGTTTAGACCTGGTTTAGACCTAGTCCTGGTTTAGACCTGGTTTAGTCCTGGTTTAGTCCTGGTTTAGCCCAAAATGTGAAAACAGGAAAATACTGCCATATAATCCATTTATTTCAACAAAGTAACTGTAATCCAATTCCCACTCACTGAAACAGTAACTGTAACTGAATACAGTTACTCATAATTTGTACTCTGATTACATAACTCCGGTACATGTAATCTGTTACTCCCCAACACTGACTGGAGTGAAGCACTTCCTGTATTACCACATGACATCACAAGTTGGCACAGTGAGTGTTTTCAGTTTGAGAGAAGAACTCAGTCTAAATCTGCAGGTTTTGTGAGTTAAACATGTCAGTGAAACAAAACTAAACAAGTCCAGGTACGTCAGATGAAGAAAAGAGGTAGAGCGTTTCACTGGGTCATAAAAAATAAAGTAAAAAATAGCAGTACAGGTGCTCTACGAGGGTTAAACTTGTAAATTTAATAGAAAATTACTCTTACTGAAAAATGTAAAAGTGGGCAAGGTACAACTCTGACTGAATATATTAAAAGTACTTTATTACACGAAGGGACGCCAGCATGTTTCTTAATGGTCCTGGGCCTGCTTATCTTTCAGAACTGCTTTTACCCTACGAACCCTCCTGGACCCTGCGCTCGTCCGGCAGCAGCTCCTGGTCATTCCCAAAGTCAGGACACACACTCACGGAGAGGAGGCGTCTTTACAGAACTACAGCCCTCGTCTGTGGATCTGCAGCCGGAGGAGCTCAGGGCTGCAGAGAACGTTCATGTTTTCAAGAGCAGGATCAAGACCCACCTTTTTAACTTAGCTTTTGAATGAAATCTTATACTTTTACTTGTTTTTTATTGTACACATTTTATTATATTTATTTATTTTAGGCATATTTTTTAGGATTTCCAGTGTTTCCTCTGTAGGAGCCTCTGCGTCAGGAGCGGAGGTCGGCTGTGGCTGCTGGGTCTGTCCTGTGGGCTCCTGGTGGAGGGTTGGTGCTTTGGGCTGCATCTCTCCCCTGGCTCCTGTGGTGGTTCCTGGTGGTGGTGGACGTCTCTCTGCTCCCGATGCAGACGGCTCCTCTGATGATGCTTTCTCAACTGGTTCTCCTGTATTCAGCCTCACATTTTACTCTGTCTGGTTTTATCTATTTCATGATGTGTGTGTGTGTGTGTGTGTGTGTGTGTGTGTGTGTGTGTGTGTGGGTGGAGAGTCCCTGCCTCAAGTGGAGGAGTTCAAGTATCTCGGGGTCTTGTTCACGAGTGAGGGGAGGACGGAACGTGAGATTGACAGGAGGATCGGTGCAGCTTCGGCAGTGATGCGGTCGCTGTATCGGACCGTTGTGGTGAAGAGGAGCTGAGTCGAAAGGCGAAGCTCTCGATTTACCGGTCAGTCTTCGTTCCTACTCTCACCTATGGTCATGAGCTCTGGGTAGTGACCGAAAGGACGAGATCGCGGATACAAGCGCTCGAAATGAGTTTCCTCCGCAGGGTGGCTGGGCGCTCCCTTTAGAGATCGGGTGAGGAGCTCAGTCACACGGGAGGAGCTCGGAGTAGAGCCGCTGCTCCTCCACGTCGAGAGGAGCCAGTTGAGGTGGCTCGGGCATCTGTTCCGGATGCCTCCTGGACGTCTCCCTCGGGAGGTGTTCCGGGCATGTCCCAGCGGGAGGAGGCCCCGGGGAAGACCCAGGACACGCTGGAGGGACTATGTCTCTCGGCTGGCCTGGGAACGCCTCGGGGTTCCCCCGGAGGAGCTGCAGGACGTGTCTGGGGTGAGGGAAGTCTGGGAGTCCCTGCTTAGGCTCCCGGCCCCAGATAAGCGAACGAAAATGGATGGATGTGTGTGTGTGTGTGTCTGGGTTGCTTGGTTGTGTGGGGTTGGGTAAGTGGGTGGGTAGATGGAAATGTGGGACTGTTTTTAATCACTGTAAAGCACTTTGTGTTACATTTTGTATGAAAAGCGCTTTACTAATAAAGTTTGATTGATTGATGGACCAGCAAAATGACCATGATGCCCTGACGAAGACCATCTTGCTCGTCGAAACATGTCGGCGTCCCTTTGTGTAATAAAGTACTTTTAATATATTCCTATTATCTTGCCCACCTTTACATTTTTCAGTCAGGGTCATTTACTGTTAACACAACTCCAGGTCTGTTTGCGATGAGGAAACAACATTATAACATAGATCTGAAAATAGCGTAACATGAGCCCTTTAAATGGTCCAAAACAATCCACAGAAACGACAATGAAAAATACAAATACTGTAAATATAAGTATTGTGTGAGTGAAGGGTGAGTTCTAGTAATAGCAGGTTACGTGAGTAGAATAACTTACTTTGTCTTCTTGGCTGCGTCTGTCTCCTCTGGTTGAGCTTTAAGGGGAAAAACACAACAATTATTATTATTATTTTATATTTCTCTCTCAGTTTTGTGTCATGTTTTTGTATATTTATGGAGAATTGTGGACGGAGCTTTGCGGAGAATCTTACAGATAATTTTGACTTTTCCATTTATTATTATTTATTCATACGCTTGAGAGTGAGAAACATAATTTATGAAGAACTGACAATAAACTTTTTTGAACTTTTGAACTTTGATAACCGTAAGGAGGGTCTGAATAGGGACTGGGAGATATCACTAGATTACTCAAACTTGCTCAGATGACTTAACATTTCTTCGTAAATTTTGCAATTTCACTTAACGATGCATTGTGTAACTTTTCTGAATGTTACACAGTATGGCATTAAACCTTTCTGTCTTCATGGAGACCAAACCGGACCAAGTTACAGGTCAGATCTGCGGAGAGGCGACCCCGCTCACACTCAGAATACCTGTTTTTCTAGGTATTTTTGAGCTATAAAACCACCAGTAATTGAATAAATGTAAAGTAGAGCTGTTTAATGTCACACTGCGGAACATTCCTGGCAGAGCAATAACGTATCCATAGAAACAAGCAGCCAGTACCCCAACCAAAAAGTTACATAGTGCAGATGTTTTAGATTACATCACTACATTCTATGTAGTGGCAGCTATAATTAATATTGATAAAATACAGATTTTTGTTGTAATACAGTGAGCTTTTGAGACTAGTAAAAAATATAAAATGATCAGGTTCACCATCCGTTTATTTGTATCTTGAGTTTTCAGACAATCTAAAAATATTTTTGGTGGTTATTGCTAATGCGTGACAACACACTCCAAATGTCAGTGCTTTGGTCAGACACTGGGAGGCGCTCTTTAACAAGGAAACTTTAACAGTTTTGTATAAATGGAAAGGACTACGTTGGCACAGAATATTAATTCTAAATCTAAAAACAACCAAGTAGTAAAATAATAACTATTGTTGCTACTCAGCGTTTCAGGTTCATGCAGCTAAAACCTGGAACAGTCTGAACATGTGAGACAGACTCTTCTGTGACGCTGTTTAAATCCAGGCTCAAAACATTTCTGTTTAACTGTGCATATAACTGAAAGGTTTTCATTCCGCACTCTTCTCTCCAATTTATTTTAATCTTCATGATTATTTATGTTTTGATTTGTTTTTATTATGATTTTAATGTATTTCTTATTCTGTAAAGCACTTTGAATTACTTTGTGTACGAATTGTGCTATACAAATAAACTTGCCTTGCCTACTGATGGTGTCACCACAGTAACTGATGAAAATTCTGCCTGATGTCACTGCAAAGTATCAACATAATCCCTAAACCAGGGTCTCCAACCTGTAGCTCAGGAGCTGCCAGTATCTCTCCACCCCCTGCCAAGAAGCTCACCAAGGGACTTCTGAATTATACTTATTATGCTGAATAAAAAAAATGAAATTAATTAATTGCCATTTTAAATGTCTCATTTTGATGCCTCTTTGTGCACTAATAAATGGATAATGGTTTATGTTTTATAGGCGTCTAACTGCTCCTCATCTAAGGCTTGCTGTGGATCAACTTCTTGTGATCACTAAAATGAGTTTCGTTTTGTAAAGGTAGTTCACCAGAGGAAAAGGTTTAGAGACCCCTGACCCCTGACCCCTGACCTAAACCCTTGTCTGTAGCTGCTTACGGTTCTCGGTGCCGGTGATCTGGGCCAGGATCCTGAAGGACCTGGACTGGGTGGTGCCAGTGCGCGGGCGCCAGTCCTCGGTGTCCTCCATGATGCGTTTGCGGCTGGCGTCGGCGTGAGTGGGCACATGGTAGAAGTGGATGTCTGTGTCCACGATGTGTTTACGAGGTGCTCTGCTCAACGGCACAAAGAAAGAAGAGGAGATCAGAACTGTGCATTGAAGGAATTTAAAGGTCCGATATTACACAGTATGTTGTCATGTCATCATGCTGTTACCTCTTCAAAAACATGACCAGAGTTGTGTTTTATTTCATCAACATGTTTGCATAGCCCTTTATTATTAGTCTGTCTTCATCTTCAAAGCTCAAAACACTCAGTTCCACCTTGTGATGTCATGAAGTAAGTTAACACCTACCTTTTACTTTTAGCTCAGTAGAGACAAGCAATTCCACAGCTAAAAAAAATCACCCAAATGATTTTAGGGAAGGTTTATGGAGTTTCTGTTTTCTGTTTAAGAGAAGAACTCAGCCTAAATCTGCAGGTTTGTGCGTTAAACATGTGAATGAAACAAAACACAACTCCAGGTCTGTTTGTGACGAGGAAACAACATTATAACATAGATCACAAACAGTGTAATACTGGCACTTTATCACGTATGGAGACAAGAAGACAAGACTTTATAGACGCTATGATGATGAGTTTGTGATCCAGGGCTGCACAGAAGATCTCAATAAAGACAAGCAAGTTGCAGA
The DNA here is from genome assembly GCF_026225935.1 of Boleophthalmus pectinirostris. Lineage (NCBI taxonomy): Eukaryota > Metazoa > Chordata > Actinopteri > Gobiiformes > Gobiidae > Boleophthalmus > Boleophthalmus pectinirostris. The sequence goes on along the minus strand of NW_026571353.1, from coordinate 35,411,842 downwards.
TCCCCGTCTAGAAAAGTTACAAAGAGCATGGCAAAGGAGAAATTCAATTTCTCAAATGGACAAAATTCGAATACATTTCACAGCTCATCCAATTCAAACCTACAAACACTTCAAGACAAAAACTGGTCCACCCAAAGGACAAAACACTGAGCCACAAACAAAACAATGTGGTCTACTCCATTTAGTGTAGTGAAGACTGCAGTGAACGCTACACTGGAGAAACAAGACACACACTTCACAAAAGGATGAACCAACACAGACGAGAGCAGCAGTGGACCTCAGTCTCCTGTAAATCTTTATCTCAGTGCCACGGGCCACTCTTTTGAGGACATTGAGGTACAACCTAGTGCCTCCGCTCAATTTTATTTCTCTCCAGTGACTAAGGAATCAAAATACAATAGACAGTTCACAAAAACCCTGGAAGTGTGAGTTCGGGCACCAACCAATCAGCAAAGAGTGATATATTCAGTGTTGTCAACGATTCCCGAGATCTAGGATTTAAAGCCAGAATAAAGAGAATGTTTGGTGAATTTTATCAAGGGAAAAGACTTTATTGTCCTTCTTCCTACGGGATTTGGAAAAAGCTTAATACACCAGTTAGTTCCATTAGCGGTCCATTACATACCTCACTGACCAAATAGCAGCAATTGGTTAAATAAAAAAAGTACCCGCCTACCGTCGAGTGAATGAATTCTAATGCTGTGAGGTCAGACAGTTTCTACGAAGTGAAACGAAGTAAAACCGGCTGATGAAGCAGACTAACAGATCTAAGCCAGAGAAAAGAATTGGTTTCAGAGGGGAGTTAAAGAAGCAATTTTTTGTTAAGAAAGAGAATTCATCTCTAAACAGAAATGGAGGACTCAGACACCATCCGTCTCCTATTTACAACTCCATCCTCAAACCTAAATCAAAACAAACAAAGAGAACAACAGGTGTAGCCAGGTCAGGTCCAGAGGTGTGGAATTATATAGCGCTGAATGATTCTGCTAATATGACCCCACACTGAGTGCAGTTCAATAGGTCTAACTAACAGAAACTGTAAACAAGTAGATGTGTTAGTTTCAGAGTAGTTTCAGTGTAGTGAGCTCCTCCCTGCAGAGATATAAAGACCCTAACCCTAACCAGCATCTGACCAGAACTGAAGAAGCAGCTTGGATGAGCAGTAGGGATGGGCATTCGATTAAATTTTCTTAATCGATCATCTGAAGAATTAACGATCGATTATCAATTAATCATTAGCGTTTTTATATTAAAATTATCATCATTATTATTATTACTATCTGCTCTACTAACCTGCATAAATAAATTCAACTTTACGACATATAAACCGTTAACGCTCTAGAGCCACATCAGCCTGTTTGACATTATAATGTGTTTAATTCAGTTTTGCACAAGTCTCATAAAACTTAAAACCACATGAGTCATTTGCATAAACAAAGCGAAGAAAAAAAACAGCTCTTGTGTCGCTGATGCGGTTCAACTTCTGTTGGACTAAAGGACACGACTCAGTGGAATACAGGTTAGTGTGACCAGATTTGCCTGGTTCTGTCAAAACCCGGACACCGTGCGGGGGGAGGGAGGTGGGGCCTGACTGACTGTTTGTGTTTGCTCGCTCCTGAGTGCAGAGCTACGAGAGCCGCTCAGTTTAATGGCCCAATGAAAGGAAATGAAAACCCAGACATCTGCATCACTGTCAGAATAATTTTATTATCCCATATTTGCTAAATACTTGTGTGATATTCTAGGCCTATGAGTTAACCATTTATGTACTACAATTCTTTGATTTATAATGTACCAATCACTTGTCACTTGTTGAATAACCTCTGTGTGTTTGACAACTGTGTGCAGTGTCCTATCGCTCTAGTGAACCTCGAGATGATTCCTCACATGAAGCCAACTCCCACTGTCACACATGCAAGAGTTATGATGGTGTCTGACCTAAGGCACCTCCTGATTGTTAATCATGTTTTATGTGTTTGTACTATGCATAGCTGCATCAGTTTCTTATTATGTCTTGGCTGTTTCCCCTTCTCCTTGAGAATTATCATTCTGTAACTAGGGCCTCCTAATGAAATAAAAAGAGGAGAACGGCCTTGAGTCATCAGAACGTGTGGAGACTGTTGGTTTTGATGCCCACTCTCTGCCCGTTCTCCTCGCGAGTAAAACTGAATTAATCTCTTGTCTTTCTTCTTGTTTTAATGTTAACCTAACAATCACTTTATAAAAACACAACCCGGACGGCCAGAACAGGACGTGGAAAATGGACATGTCCGGGGAAAAACGGATGTTTGGTCACCCTACGCACGCACAGCAGCCTACATTCTGTTTGTCGATTAAAAATGAACGTAATCGATGAAATTCTTAATGATCAATTATCGATTAATCAACTAATCATGCCCATCCCTAAAGAGCAGCGAAACATATTCCACCAAATAAACTTTTGTCCAGTTGACCAATTGTATTTCTCCTTTGCCGTGGATTCAACCTGGACGACTGAGGGATTTTTCACAGTTACATAGAACATCTTTAATTTATTTCAAATGGTGGCGTCAAAATGAATCAGATGTTTCACAAATCTGATTCATACAGGAGTTACTGAATCCCAGGTTTCTTGTCTCGTATTGTGCAGCTCTGGTGATGGTTTCCCTGTTTGCTCATGAGGTTAAAAACACCACAGCCAATGGTTTAGGGTGAGATGTTTGATCAGATGAGATGAGACACTCGTGTACCTGGGAGCCTGAGGTTTTCTTTAAATCAAATCGAAAAATAAACAAAAAGGAAAGGTGCAAATAAGACAGATGCAACAACAAACCAAACCGAAGACATTTCAGTGATTTGACTTCAGACTAAACTTACTTCATAATGCTCTGAGGTCCACTACAATGTGCAGCGAAGTGGAAAGAGGAAACAGTACGACAAATCAGAAATTGTTTTGTTTTAAGTTAGAAGAAAGTTAGAAAAATAAGAAGGAAGGCCGAAATAGTTTAGTAGGGCAAATTTACAAATTTCATCCATTCAAATTGCATTAAAATTTTGATTGTGATTCAAATTAATCTTAAAGCCCGAGTGTTAAGGGACGGTCACAGCACGACACACTCAAAATGTTAGTGCTTTGGTCAAACACTAGGGGGCGCTATTTTGCTCTTTTTTGTATCTAAACAGATAAATCGCAAAAAAAATAAAAATAAAAATAAATAAATAAATACAGGTGCATTGTGTAACTTTTCAGGTGGACGGTCTGACAAATGGTTTTCTCCATGTCATTGCTTTGTCTGGAATGTTTCACAGTATAGCTTTAAATCTTCTTTCTATCATCATGGAGACTACGATCAGGTCAGATCTGTGGAGAGGCGACCTCACTTAACGGGAATGCCTGACTACATGTAAAGTAAAGAGCCGATTTAGTGCCATACTGTGGAACATTCCAGGCGGAGCAATGACGTAACCATAGAAACAACAACAGGTGACGGACCCCCAACCAAAAAGTTACATAAATAAATGTTCAAATAAGAAAGAAGAAAGGAATTGTTTGTCTTTCACGACACAATCCAAATGTCAGTGCTGTGTTCAGCCACAGGGAGGCGCTCTTCAACAGGGAAACTTTAACACTAACTCTTCTGAATAACTCGAATAAAAGTCTGTCGGCCCATCGAGATCTTTTGTACCCAGAGATAAAAAAAATGTGTGTGTCTGCTAAAAAAAAAAAAAGACAATAGGAAAAAGTAAAGGAAAAATATTGTGGTTTGTAATTAAAATCCTACATAACAAATGTGGGAACAGAAGCCTAGAAGTGCAAAGAAATTAAAATAAAACTCAAATTCATATATAACTAACATCAAAAAGTCACTCGTGTTATATGTTATTTCAAAACAACACCACAAAAGTGTAGTTTAATATATAAGTATAAATGTAATATATGACTATGTCTATGTGTAAGAGTTTTATAGAGAGTTTTATTTATTATAAAACATGCACAAAGTGAAAGGAAAATAAAGCCACATGCAGGAACATTGAAGAGAGACTAACTTTACAACTGCACGAGCTGCTCCTGTCTGCAGACGAGAGAGAGGAGAGAGAGGGGAAAGAGAGGGAGATGGAGAAAGGAAGAGTGGATAATGGTGAAGAAGGAGAGAGAGAGATGGAGAGAGGAGCAAAACAAGGAAGAGTGAGTGAGTGTGAGAGAGAGAGGAAGGGAGAGAGAGAGAGGAGAGAGAGAGAGCGGAAGTGAGAGAGAGAGAGGAGGGAGAGAGGAGCAAAAGATGAAGGTAAGAAGGGAGAGAGAGAGGCACGGTGAAGGAGAGAGAGGAAAATTGAGAGAGAAAGAGAGGGACGAGAGACGGTGAACGGTGAAAAGGGAGAGAGAGATGGAAAGAGGAGCGAGTGATGAGGGAGAGAACGGAGAGAGGAGAGGTGTGGGAGAGAGAGGGAATTTGAAAGAAAAAGAGGGGGAGAGAGAGATGGAGTGCGGAGCGAGAGATGAGGGAGAGAAGGGAGAGAGAAAGACAGTCAGAGAGGAGAGGTGTGGGAGAGAAGGGAAAATTGGAAGAAGGAGAGAGAGATGAGGAAGAGAATGGAGAAAAGAGAGTGTGTGTGTGTGAGAGAGAGAGAAGAGGAGTGTGGGAGAGAAAGGAAAATTGAAAGAGAAAGAGGAAGAGAGATGAGGGAGAGAAAGTGAGAGAGGGAGAGTGAAAAAGAGAGAAAGGGAGGGAGAGAGAGAATAAGGGAGTGGATAATGGTAAAGAGGGAGAGAAGAGAGAAAGAAAGTGAGTGAGAGAGAGAGGAGGATTGTTGGAGAGGAAGGAAAATTGAGAGAAAAAGAAGGAGAGAGGAGATGTGCGGGATAAAAGGAAAAGGGTGAGAGAGGGAGGAAGGGAAGGGATGAGAACAGAGAGACAGAGAGAGAAGAATGGATGGGGTGAGGAAGAAGAGAAAAAGAGAGAGAGAGAGAGTGGTATAGAGGGAGGAGGGAGAGAGGAGAGAAGCAGGTGGAGTGGTAGAGAGAAAGAAAAGGAGAAAGAAAACAAGAGGAGAGAGAAAAACAGGACACAGGTGCATTGGGTAAAGGTCAAGAGATCGTTTCAAAATCACGTTTTCCTACCAAGAAACATGCAACAAAACACAAACACACATGAACAATCCTCTGTTTTATGATCAAAACGTGAAGGTATAATTCAGAGGAGAGGAGGAGGAGCAGACGGACGAGTGGAGAGGAGGAGGAGGAGGAGGAGGAGGAGAGCAGCTACAGTTTCTATTTCTGTCAGTCAAACCAAGTGACAAAAGCTTGAAGTGGATTTTTAAACATTTGTTTCCTACGCTGCTCCTTCGGGTATGATTTTGTTTTCTTTTGTATTCTTTTCTTTTCTTATTCTAATGACATTAAAGGCGCACTGTGTAACTTTTCTGGTGGAGAGTCCAGGATCTGCTTGTTTCCATGGAGATATTGTTGCTTTGTGTAGAATGTCCTGGTATGACATGTTTCCATCTTGCATTTTCCCAATAATTTATGCTTTTAATGACTTAAAAACTCACTTCCACAGATCTGACGTGTAAACTCGGTCCTGTGGCGTCACTATGGAAACAACTCTGAGTCATATAGTTCAAAGGAAGATTTTTAAAACATCAGACAAAAAGTTATAAATCAAAATACCAAATAAAAAAATCAAACAAAAAAAAAATTAAATATATAAAGATTGCACTCAAATTTTTTTATGTAATCATGTAAAACATCCTTTGCCTCTTTTATTTTGTTCCCCCCTCTTTCTCTGTTTTGTTTGATGATTTTTTGTTTGTTTGTTTGTTTTTTCCCTTTGGTTCTGATTCCATCTCTCTCGTTTTCACTCTCTAATTTTTGGTTGCAGTTTTGACACACGTGTGACAGGTGGGTGGGCTTTTCTAATATTCGACGCCGGACGGTGACCAGGCTGGCGACACCTAGTGCCTCCCCTTGATTTCATTTCTCTCCGGCGACTAGATCAGGAATCAGAATACACTAGACGGTTTGTAAGAACCTCGGAAGTTGTAGACCGAGCAATGGCCAATCAGTGAAGAGCTGTGAAGCCATGACGTCAAACTCGTGCACCTGTCTGGGTCCCTCTTGTGGTACAACACAACAGTAAACAAAGCGTCGAGATGGATGTAGACGAAGACAGACATTCTGTGTTGGTCAACGATTTCTGAGATTCGAGGATTTAAAGCCGGGACAAAGAGAATGTTTGGTGAATTTTATCAAGATGAAAGACGTTATTGCTCTTCTTCCTACAGGATTTGGCGCATTACAAACGTCACGACCAAATAGCAGCGATTGGTTAAATTAAAAAAAGTACCCGCCTGCTGTCGAGTGAATGAATCCTAATGCTGTGAGGTCAGACAGTTTCCATGAAGTGAAACCGGCTGATGAATCAGGCTAGGTGCACGGTTCTTCTGGAACAATGTTATTCTAAACAGTTTAAATACTGGACAAACTTGTCTGTGTTGCAGTCGATAAAACTACAACAGCTTCCAGAGCCAGCGCCAAGTTTACTTGTCCATCAAACATAAATTAGCCAATAGGAACGCACCTATGGAAATCCCACCCACTTGTCACGTTTGTACCGAAACTTCAACCAAAAACTCCGGGACAGCAAACGAGAAGGCTGGAACCGTAACTAAAGAAAATGGCATCAAACAAAACTGAGAAACATGCAGAACAAAAACAAACTGTTTCCAAAGAGGCAAAGACAGATATTTTACAAGATTACATCAATCATTTGTTTGCAAATTTATTTATTTTACTTTATTTTCCCTTTTTATTAGATTTTTTTGAATTTGGTATTTTGATTTATATTTTTTTGCTTGAGGTTTTAAAAGCATTCTTTAAACAATTTGACTCAAAATTTATTCCATACATCAGGGGTCCCCAATCCCCGGGTCGTGTACTGGTACCGGACCCTGGGCCGTTTGGGTCGCGAAAGCGGAAACCCTCCCCTCCTATACACATCTCTAAACCAGAACTAAACCAGGACTAAACCAGGACTAAACCAGGTCTAAACCAGGATTAAACCAGGTCTAAAGCCATGACTAAACCAGGACTAAACCAGGTCTAAAACAGGATTTAACAAGGTATAAACCAGGACTAAACCAGGTCTAAACCATGTTTAAACCAAGTCTAAACCAAGACTACAACCAGGCCTAACCCAGGACTAAACCAGGACTAAAACAGGATTTAACCACGACTAAACCAAAACTAAACCAGGGCTTAAACCAGGACTAAAACGAGGCCTAACCTTGGACTAAACCAGGACTAAAACAGGCTTTAACCAGGACTAAAACGAGGCCTAACCCAGGACTAAAACAGGATTTAACCAGGACTAAACCATGCTGCGCCACCACAGGCCCTGTCCTGTGAAATATTGTCCGACATAAAATTGATTTGTGACTCTTAAAAGGTTGGGGACCACTGCCATACATCATCTGCTGTTTCCATAGCAATAAATCAGCGTAATGCCATACTGTGGGACATTCCAGGTAGTATCTCCATGCAGAGAAGCTGGTGACAGACTCTCCACTGTAAAAGCGACACAGTGTACCCCGAACTTCCACCAACTCTCAATACTTTTTCACTTTTAACTGAGTAAATCACTTCTCGGACCATGACTTTGTACTTCTTGTTGATGAATATTATTTTGAAGTATAAACTGTTTGTCTTCTCTACCCTCCTGCGCTCGTGTTTGCGTTTGGGGTCGTCCCGTCTCCACTCACCCGTTGGCCAAAGCTCCGCCCTGGCTCTCCAACAGGCCCCGCCTCTGCCCCATGGCCACCTCGCAGGCGTTCTGGGCGGAGTACAGGTGGATGGGCGTGTTGTAGACGGAGGGCTGGGGGGGCACCAGGATGGGGGGGGGGCGGCGGGGGGAGGGGGGGGCTGGGGGAGGAGGCGGCGGAGGAGGAGGAGGTGGGGGTGAAGGCGGAGGAGGGCGAGGGGATGAAGGGGGAGGGGGCGGCGGGGGTCCCGGGAGGTAGGGGGCGGCGTGGGGGGGGCTGGGGCTGTGCGGGTGAGGCGGCGGGGGGAGGGGGTGAGCGAGGGCCACGGGTCTGATGATGTCGTCCTGGATGGGGGTGGAAAAAAGCGTGCACACGTCACACACACACAAGTACTGATGTCTCTCTGGGTTTGGTCGTAAAAAGCTCATTTTACACGATTTTCTTCATATTTTATGTAAGTACAAAGTTGTTTCGTTACCACAAATATGCCTGGAGATTTATTTAGTTTTATTCTTTTTTTTTTTTTTTTTTTAATTCAGCTGTATGAAGTTGGCCCAACATCAAACTCAAACCTACACAAAAACTATGTCAACATTTTTGCTTCATTTGAGCCGTTTTGTACGGAAGCCGAGAGGGGTCACAACAAACGCAAACGCCGCAACAAATACAAATGCGACAACACAACAAAAAGCCACAAAAAAACCCCAAAAAAAGCCACAACGGAAATGACCGCGGGACTCTATTTTTACGCAAATGCCGCAACACATTAAAAAGCCACAACACATTAAAAAGCCACAACACATTAAAACACCACAACGGAAGTGACCGCGGGACTCTATTTTCCAACGGACCGATCAAGAGAAAGTGAAAAGTAAAGGAACAGAGAAGTTGGAAACGTAAGTAAAAGTAATTTATTGTTTTATCATTATTCGTTTCAAGTTGTAGTTCTTCTTCTTCACTTGCCGCTTGATTGGTCCGTTACAAAAGTCCCGTGGTCACTTCCGTTATGGCTTTTTAATGTGTTGTGGCTTTTTGATGTGTTGCGACTTTTTAATGTGTTGCTACTTTTTAATATGTTGCGACTTTTTAATGTGTTGTGGCTTTTTAATGTGTTGTGGCTTTTTAATTTGTTGCGGCATTTGCATTAAAATAGAGTCATGCGGTCCTTTCCGTTGTGGCTTTTTTGTTGTGTTATGGCTCTTTTTGGTGCGTTGTCGCATTTGCTTTTGTTGTAACATTTTCGTTTGTTGTGACCCCTCTCGGCTTCCGTGGTTTTGTGCTGCAAAAAGTTTCGTTTGTGATATTATGGTTCTTAAGAGAGAATTAATAGCCTCAAAACAGGCAGAAAATTATACAAAAAAGATTGTATTTTGTTGTGTTGTTTTGTGCTGTGACAATTTTCATTTGTGCCAGTATATTTCTAAAATTATTAATTATTATTTCTGCGGAAATTATATAGCGTCATTTCCGATCAGCAAAACTAGTGAAGATAAATGATCTCATGTGGAAAAGTCTGCAGTAACTCGCTTTTGATTCATATTTTATATAATAATGCAGACACAGCCTGAGATCGTTTATCTTCACTAGTTTTGCGGAGTTTGTCGCCATCAGCTGAGTGAAAATTTTCTGCTGTTTTGAGGCTATTTAACATTTTGAGGGGCTGGTTGACTCTCCTGATTCATCAGCCGGTTTCACTTCGTGGAAACTGTCTGACCTCGCAGCATTAGGATTTGTTCACTCGGCGGTAGGCAGGTATTTTTTTTTTAAACCATTCACTGCTATTTGGTCATGACATATGTAATGTATGTAATGGGGTTAACTGCTATATTAAGCTTTTCCCAAATCCTGTAGGAAGAAGGACAATAATGTCTTTCCCCTTGATAAAATTCACCAAATATTCTCTTTGTTCCAGCTTTAAATTCTTGATCTCGGGAATCGTTGCCAACACAGAATATATGGCTCTTCGCTGATTGGCTGGTGGAACTCGCACTTCCGAGGTTCTTGCAAACCGTCCAGTGTATTCTGATTCCTGAACTAGTCACTGGAGAGAAATGAAATTGAGCGGAGGCACTAGGTGGCGCCGCCTGGCTACTGGATGACGTCATCGGCCAAAAATAAAACCGCTAATATTTTAAGAACCGTAATCGCACAAAAAAGTTTTGCAGCACAAAACAGCAGAAACGATTGACATAGTTTTTGTATCGGTCACCCTTCCTCTCCTTCTCTCCTTTCCTCTTCCTCCCCTCTCCTTTCCCACTTTGTGATGTCATGTGGTAATACAGGAAGTGCTCCACTGTGTTTTTAAACTCCATACACCTTCATACACCTAGAATCATTTGGACAATTTCAGCTCTGGAATTCCCATTCTCCACTGAACTAAAGGATAAAAGGAGCTGTTCACATGAAAACTACAACTTCATGACATCATAAGGTGGAACAGAGCATTTTGAACTTTGGAGAATCCAGGAGTTTAGGTGTTTAGTCTCATTTTAAATAGTTAAAATATTATTATTAGTTTGATGATTTTATTTTAGGAGCAGAGAGACATCAGTACTGTGTTGTATTTCATGCATCTCAATAATGTCAACATCACTTCAGACAATTCAAATGACAAAATGCATTAAAGCTGCACTGTGTAACTTTTTGTTTGGGGGTCCGTCACCTGCTTGTTTCTATGGAGATGTCATTGCTCTGCCTGGAATGTTCCACAGTATGACATTAAACAGCTCTACCTTATATTTATTCAATTACAGGTGGTTTTATAGCTCAAAAATGCCTAAAAAAACAGACCTGTCCTGTAACTTGGTCTGGTTTGGTCTCCATGATTACGAAAAGGTTTAATGCCATACTGCGAAACATTCCAGACAAAGCAATTACATCTCCATGGAGAAAAGCATTTGATGAACCCTCCACCAGAAAAGTTACACAATGCAGCTTTAAACACGTAAGAGGATACATTACAGGCAAATCTTGAATTTTTCCGAAAGAGTAACCTCAAAATGTTTACGTACAGTGACCTTCAAATAAAGATGGACTCTGGAACTTTTCACCTGCTTGTTTCCATGGAGATGTAACTGAATTGTCTGGGATGTTATGTATTTCCATGGAAACGAGCAGATAGCACCACGAGGTTAAAGGTCAGGTCTGTGTCTGTGGTTTTAAAGGGTATTTTTTGACCAATGAAATAATCTTAAATTCACAAAATGCCACATAAAAGTTGCATTTTTATTATTATTATACTTTTTAATTATTTTTTTTGTTTTACTTGCAGTGTCTCCTCTTAAAATACCTGATCCATACTGATAGAGAAAGTAAAACATGTGGCAACAATAGACGATATAAAGAAGTGGACTAAGGGAGTGTGACGTCACCCATAATGTTTTGCTCCAGTCAAATGAAGCTCATCGAGGCCTGCAGTTACAGGGATGAATTTGGAACGGAATAGGCATTTTTTTAAACAGACAAAATAGCAAAATAAAAACACCAGGATCACGTAGAGCAGGTTAATACGAACATTTTAAGACCAAAACCAGACGGAGCGAGGGGGCGACAATATTTCAATGGAAGTCAATGGAAGTCGGGGTCAGATGGAGCCGGAAACGCCCCCATACTCACTTCCTGTTTGGAAAATGGCAGGTTCAAAGCTACTGTATGTCCATTTATATATACAGTCTATGGCAACAACATGTATTTTTTGTCCTATTCACCTTTTTCTGCCCATCTCACTCTGATTTCTGATGGCGACTGACACACACTTCTGTTCGTATTGTCGCCTGTTTACACGAGAACGTTTGCGGGTAAAAACATGACAAAATATTTTATCGGAAGTGCCTTTCTTTTAGACAGTGACAGCGTTTTTGGGACTTAAAAAGGCAAAAATCTGAAACCACCCTCTAGAGTGGAAAAGTTTAACACACTCCGCTGTAGCGTTTCTGTCTGCACTGCCCAAGACGCAAAACTCCGGTCAAATCTGCTCACGTCGCGTACACGTTTACGTCACATACATACAGTACACAGAAACCTGGCATGCATACACAATCGAATTCCACACACTTTTGCGTCACCGTACGCACGCAGATTTCCTCTCGAAAACGCTCGTCTAAACGCGGAATAAAAAGTGAAGACGCGACGCCACTTTTGCGTCTTCTGTTGTTAGTCTGCGTCATCTTGAACCGATGTGCACCTCCGAAGTTTTGTAACTATGCATTGAACCGACGCAGACGCCGACGCAGACAATACAGGCTGTAATTGGTCTTCCCTACATCCGCTCATTTCCGGTACTCTGTCTTCCTGCTTCATTTCGTAAACAAGAACACCATTTTTAAATCCTAGCCAAGTAGTATTTTGGGGGTGAATTACTTCTCGGCGCATAGACCTCAACGCACATCCATAAATCAAAAACGATGGCGACAAAGCGGCAACGGCGGCAGTGTGAGTTGAGTCGACGCAGAACTATAATTCAGCCTTTAGTCCACTTCTTTATAAGGTTGATGATGACTATAGTGCAGCACTTTGAGACGCTTAAGCAAGTCTCTGCATTACAAGAGTTATTATTAAAGAAATAATTTTAGGTGTCAACTAGGGGTGAAACGATATCCAAGTCTCACGATACGATATTGTCACGGTATCAACCTCACGGTAAGATATTTGTTGCGATAAATAATACAGTGAATATGCTACTTTTTCCTCTTAAATGCCTTGACAAGACTTAATCCAAAGTACTAAGATTTAAAAGTGCTAAGAACTGTTTTCTTGTAGTCTGCACTGAAATTGAGCAAAGGATCATGGTCTATGTAGTTCCCTCTGTCTTTTTTGTAACTATTGCCGCACCATAACTCTTAATTTAAGCAAAGAGACTTGTAATTCAATATATTGTGATGGGCAACGATATTATTGTGAGAACTCTGACGACGCGATATCAAGATATTTCGGTTCTTGTTACATCCCTAGTGTCGAATCAGGTCTTGATAAAACTGATAATAATCGATGTTTACTTTCTCTATCAGTTTCCAGATTATTCTCAAAAACTGTGAGATGGATGAGTGGTGTTTCTACATGAACGTGCAGGAGGAGTCTTCTTACCTTGGGCGCGACTGGAGGAGGTTTGGGAACACTGGGAGCCCTGGAAGAGAGAAAGAGGGATAACAGGATGAATAAAAACATCATAAAAATGGGAGGGGGAGAGGAAGAGGAGGAGGAGGAGGAGGAGGAGAGGAGACAGAGGAATAACAATATGGGTAAAAACGCCATAAAAATGGAGCAGAGGAGAGGGGCAGAGGATGAGAGAAGAAGAGGAGGACAGAGAGTAGAGGAGGAGAGATGCATGCGTCGGTAACTCAAAATGAGTGGGACGGGCAGAAGAAAAGAGAGGAGAAGAGTGGAGGAGAGGTGAGAGGAGAGGAGAAGAGGACAGAAGAGAAAGGAGAGGAGGAGAGGAGGAAGGAGAGGAGAAGAAAGGAGGGGAGGAGAGAGCAGAGGAGAAGAGAGAAGGAGAAAAGAGAAGAGAGGCGAGAGGAGAGGAGACGAGTGGAGGAGAGGTGAGAGGAGAGGAGAAGAAAGGAGAAGAGGACAGAAGAGAAAGGAGAGGAGGAGAGGAGAAAGGAGAAGAGAGAAGGAGAAAAGAGGAGAGAGGAGAGAAGAGAGGAGAAGAGTGGAGAAGAAAGTAGAAGAGGAGAGAGGAAAGAAGAAAGGAGGAGAGACGAGGAGAGGAGACGAGTGGAGGACAGGAGAGAGGAGAGGAGAAGAAAGGATAAGAGGAGACGAGAAGAGAAGAGAAGAGAAGAGAGGAGTGCAGGAGAAGAGTGGAGAGGAAAGGAGAGTGGAGAAGAGAGGAGAGGAGAAGAGTGGAGAAGAAAGTAGAAGAGGAGAGAGGAGAGAAGAAGAGTGGAGAACAGGAGAGAGGAGGAGAGGAGAGGACAGAGGTCTTCCAGAGTGGAGCCTCCTCAGATTGATGGGACCCAGCGGGAAAACCGAGCAGCGGCGAGTTTGGGAGATTGCGAAAGACGGCGGTTACAGCAGTGAATTATGGGTAACGTGAGCTCAAAGTATGGACGACATCATGTGAGAAGAACCCCGACAGGTCCAGACCAGACCAAGTCCAAGTCCAAGTGTAGTCCAGACCAGACCAAGTCCAAGTCCAAGTGTAGTCCAGACCAGACCAAGTCCAAGTCCAAGTATAGTCCAGACCAGACCAGACCAAGTGTAGTCCAGACCAGACCAAGTCCAAGTCCAAGTGTAGTCCAGACCAGACCAGACCAAGTCCAAGTGTAGTCCAGACCAGACCAGACCAAGTCCAAGTGTAGTCCAGACCAGACCAGACCAGACCAAGTCCAAGTGTAGTCCAGACCAGACCAGACCAGACCAAGTCCAAGTGTAGTCCAGACCAGACCAGACCAAGTGTAGTCCAGACCAGACCAGACCAAGTCCAAGTGTAGTCCAGACCAGACCAAGTCCAAGTGTAGTCCAGACCAGACCAGACCAAGTCCAAGTGTAGTCCAGACCAGACCAGACCAGACCAAGTCCAAGTGTAGTCCAGACCAGACCAGACCAGACCAAGTCCAAGTGTAGTCCAGACCAGACCAGACCAGACCAAGTCCAAGTGTAGTCCAGACCAGACCAGACCAGACCAAGTCCAAGTGTAGTCCAGACCAGACCAGACCAAGTCCAAGTCCAAGTGTAGTCCAGACCAGACCAGACCATGTCCAAGTCCAAGTGTAGTCCAGACCAGACCAGACCATGTCCAAGTCCAAGTGTAGTCCAGACCAGACCAGACCATGTCCAAGTCCAAGTGTAGTCAAGACCAGACCAGACCAAGTCCAAGTGTAGTCCAGACCAGACCAGACCAGACCAAGTCCAAGTGTAGTCCAGACCAGACCAGACCAAGTCCAAGTGTAGTCCAGACCAGACCAGACCAAGTCCAAGTCCAAGTGTAGTCCAGACCAGACCAGACCAAGTCCAAGTCCAAGTGTAGTCCAGACCAGACCAGACCAAGTCCAAGTGTAGTCCAGACCAGACCAGACCAAGTCCAAGTGTAGTCCAGACCAGACCAGACCAAGTCCAAGTCCAAGTGTAGTCCAGACCAGACCAGACCAAGTCCAAGTCCAAGTGTAGTCCAGACCAGACCAGACCAAGTCCAAGTGTAGTCCAGACCAGACCAAGTCCAAGTGTAGTCCAGACCAGACCAGACCAGAGTCCAAGTCCAGACAGACAGACCAGTCCAAGTCCAAGTGTAGTCCAGACCAGACTAAGTCCAAGTGTAGTCCAGACCAGACCAAGTCCAAGTCCAAGTGTAGTCCAGAACAGACCAGACCAAGTCCAAGTGTAGTCCAGACCAAGTCCAAGTCCAAGTGTAGTCCAGACCAGACCAGACCAAGTCCAAGTGTAGTCCAGACCAGACCAGACCAAGTCCAAGTATAGTCCAGACCGGTCTAAGTCCAAGTCCAAGTGTAGTCCAGACTGGTCCAACTCCAAGTGTAGTCCAGTTCAAGTCCAAGTGTAGTCCAGACTAGTCCAAGACCAACTGTAGTCCAAGTGTAGTCCAAGTGTAGTCCAGATTGGTCCAAGTCCAACTGTAGTCCAGGCCAGCCCAGGTCCAAGTGTAGTCCAGACCGGTCTAAGTCCAAGTCCAAGTGTAGTCCAGACTGGTCCAACTCCAAGTGTAGTCCAGACCAGTCCAAGTCCAAGTGTAGTCCAGACCAGTCCAAGACCAACTGTAGTCCAAGTGCAGTCCAAGTGTAGTCCAGATTGGTCCAAGTCCAAGTGTAGTCCAGACCAGTCCAAGTCCAAGTGTAGTCCAAGTGTAGTCCAAGTGCAGTCCAAGTGTAGTCCAGATTGGTCCAAGTCCAAGTGTAGTCCAGACCAGTCCAAGTCCAAGTGTAGTCCAAGTGTAGTCCAAGTGTAGTCCAAGTGTAGTCCAAGTGTAGTCCAGATTGGTCCAAGTCCAAGTGTAGTCCAGACCAGCCCAGGTCCAAGTGTAGTCCAGACCAGCCCAGGTCCAAGTGTAGTCCAGACCAGTCCAAGTCCAAGTCCAAGCGTGGCTCTGTCTGACCTGTGAGCTTCTGGTGACGTTGGTTATATTTAATACTCAGAAATATTATTATTATTTTATCATCGGGGACATTTGGTACTAAATCAACATCTTGGTATAATGTTGTTTTCTCATCAAAAACACGTCTGGAGAAATATTCAGAATCATGTTTAAGTCGTTAATTTGCGTGCCGAGCAAAAAGAAAACAAGAAAAGGAAATCTGTAAAGGTAGCCCCTATAATTATAAAAAAAGGGCTTTGAAAGATGCACGGTGCAACTTTTCTCCATGGAGATGTTACTACTTTGTCTGGAATGTTTCACAGTATGGCATTAAACCTTTCTATCTTCGTGGACACCAAATCAGACCAAGTTACAGGTCAGATCTGTGGAGAGGCGACCCCGCTCACAGTCAGAATGTTTGTTTTTCTAGGTATTTTCGAGCTATAAAAGCACCTGTAATTTGCTAAATGTACAGAGGAGCTGTTTAATGTCACACTGTGGAACATTCCAGGCAGAGCAATGACATCTCCATAGAAACCAAAAAAGCAGGTGATGGACCCTCCACCAGAAAAGTTACACAACACTGCAAAAAACTAAATCTAGCCAAGTTAAGATGACTTGAATTAAGAAAGTTTCATCACGATTTGAGTGAATTTCACTTGACAAGTAAAACGATCCACCAGCGGAACAAGACTTTTTGTACTTAAAATATGAAAAAACATCTTGCTACACTCAAAAAAAGAAAAACAACAACTTTTTGCTCTTAAAATAAGACACAAAATCGAATGTTGCTTGAATAAAGAAAAACACACTTGATTCCATTGGAAGATCATTTTACTTGTCAAGTTGAATCGACTCAAATAAAGTCAAATGTTCTTAATTTAAGTCATTTTAACTTACCTAGATATTGTTGTTTTTTTTGGTTTTTTTCCACTGAATACACCTTTAAAGAGCTCATATTGCTCCAATTTCAGATCTATGTTATAATGTTGTTTCCTTTTTATTGGGAAGCTGGTTAATGTGCTCATAATCAGAACTCAGAAAATGTCTATTTCACCAAAAAGAAGTTATTTAAGTTCAGTGTGGCATTTTGGCAAAAAAAAAAAAAAAAAAAAAGTAATTTCTTAGTTAGTGTTGGAGTGTTTAACATGTTTGACCTTTAAGAGTTTTAAACCATGTGTTCCTCCATCAGTAGTTTACTCAAAGTTGTAGTTTTGAGGAGGAACTCAAAGTCAGTGGACTCGTTTCCATTATTAAAGGTGCATTGTGTAACTTTTCTGGTGGAGGGTCAAATGCTTTTCTCCATGGAGATGTTTTTCCACAGTGTGACTTTAAACAGCTCTACCTTACTTACATTTTTTCAATTACAGGTGGTTTTACAGCTCAAAAATATCTAGAAAAACAAACGTTCTGACTGTGAGCGGGGTCGCCTCTCCACAGATCTGACCTGTAACTTGGTCTGGACACAAAGGTTTAATACCATACTGTGAAACATTCCAGATAAAGCAATAACATCTCCATGGAGAAAAGCGTTTGACGGACCCTCCACCAGAAAAGTTACACAATGAAACTTCAAGCCATGTTAGTTTTGAAAATTTTGAAATACACATTGAGCAACATTTTAAATATAGATCTACGTATTAAGGTTTAGAGAGTGTAGGGAGATTTGTCCTCTGCATTTGACCCGTCCTTCAGTGTCTCTGGGTTAAAACTATCAGGAGCAGTGGGACCCATCTCCAGATCTTGAGCTAAACTTAGGCTACGTTCAGACTGAAGTGACCCAAATCTGATTTTTTGGCCTCTATGTGACCTGAATCTGATCTTTTAATGACAGTCTGAACCACACAGATCATTTTTTTTCAAATGTGACCCAGGACACTTGGATATGTGCTCCTGAAACTGATACATGTCTGATCATTTGACATGTGACTTCAGTCTGAACGGCCAAAGTGCATTCATCCGACCTACACGTTATCAACAAGCCACAAATGTACAGAAACGTTCTTCTCGTCATAAAAAAATTGTTAATGAACTCCGTGTCACTGAAGCGAAGCACATCGCACTCCCACCACTCTTGGCTACGTCTCCACATCCACACGTTCCTTTCAACGGACTGTCCCACAAAACGCCACGGTCTAAAACCTCGTCCTTCTCCTTAAAACAAGTAAGTTGTTCATGTTCTGGCTCCTGGTACGAGAGGAACTTTAAAATCTCCAGGTGCTCAATGCTGCGTTCATGTTTGGACAACTTCCGTAAACACAGAGACGCTCGCTGCGGTTGACGTCGTCGTGTCTCCAGTGCACATGCGGGACACTTTTGGGTCGTTTAATGTTCACACTGGAGTCACATACAAGTCACAATTAATTGGAAATGTGAACGACCTCGCGAAAACATTGGATTTCACAAAAAAAATCCAAATTGAGCGTTAAGCCCTGCAGTCTGAACGTAGCCTTAGTCAGGACTATCCAGGTTGGCGCCACCTAGTGCTTCTGCTCAATTTCATTTCTCTACAGTGACTAAATCAGGAATGGGAATACACTAGATGGTTTGCAAAAAGCCCGGAAGTGCGAGTTCGGACAGCAGCCAATCAGCGAAGATCCATACTTTTTGTGTTGGCAACGATTCCCGAGATCGAGGATTTAAAGCTGGAACAAAGAGAATGTTTGGTGAATTTTATCAAAGGGAAAGACATTATTGTCCTTCTTCCTACGGATTTGGGAAAAGCTTAATATACCAGTTAGTCCCATTATCGGCGCATTACATACATCACGACCAAATAGCAGCGATTAGTTAAATGATAAAAAGTACCCACCTACCATCCAGTGAACAAATCCTAATGCTGCGAGGTCAGGCAGTTTCCACAAAGTGAAACATCCTCAGCTGGAGGATTTGACCTGTCGTGCATGTTTTGTTTGCATGGTTGGTGGAGAAAACCAGAATGCCCAGAGGAAACCCATCCAGACACAGGCAGAACATGCAGACGCCTTTGGTATTTCAAGTTTAAATAAATTCGAGCAGCGGGTGAATGTTAAGCACTTTCTCCCCGGCGAAAACATCCTGGATTTCGCTCCTGGTCTCTCTCTGCGCTCTCCCACCAGCCCAAAACATGCAGTTCTGATTTGAAGGATTTGGCATTGATTCTCTAATAACGCAATTCAAATCAAAATATTATATTGTCTGAACGGAGAAAAGCCTCACAAAACCCTTCAAATCAGGACGAAATAATTTTCCTGAAACATCTGAACAGATTTCTGGAGATAGGCCCCTGCGTGCAAATCTTCGCCAAAACATAAAGCTCTTTAAAAAGTGCACTGTGTAACTTTTCTGCTTGACTCCATGGAGATGTTATTGATCTGTCTGGAATGTCCCGGTGTGGCATTAAAATCTACCTATCTTGCATTTACTTTATGGGTTTTTATTGGCCTAAAAACATGCGTTCTTACTGTAAGTGCGCTTGCCTTTCCACAGATTTGGCCCTGTGCTGTCTCCTTAGAGGTAAGTAAGTGTAATGCCATACTGTGGAACATTCCAGAGAGAAGCACATGATGAACCTAAGAAAGCACTGGTGCATTGTGAACACAGATCCATCTCAACAGAATATGTTCACGGAGCCTCCACAGGTCCTGCACGAACGTCCTCCAAACTTCACACAAATGTCAGTAAAGTCTGAGCCGATTCCACCCAGAAGCAACATTCTTAGACCCGCCCACCGGGAAACTACTGCCGCTTCGTTTGTTTGAGGCTACGTCTGCACAACAACACTCCTGGATTTTTTATTTTTATTTCTAGGGTTGAAAAAAATTTGCATCCACGTACAAGTCGGATCAATAAATGTTCACGTCCAGACACCAACGGAGCACTGAGTGAAAACGATGTAATACATATGCCAAACCTGTATGTGGTGCTGTAAACAGGATCCAGCCAGAGCCACTGGACACACAAGACTACAAAGAGCAAATGCGCACAAAGTCCTTCCTCTGCAATGATGGGGTTGCAACTTTATCGTTTTCCAAAAGCTGCGGTTTGCTTGTCCACACGACAACGCAACGCCGGCATTTTCAGATCTCTGGAACCAGCTCTCAAAAAACACCTGAAACCCCGGCTCCGTGTGGATGAAAGGCCAAAACAAATAAAAACTTAACCATTTCGAACAAAAAACGTTGCAGTGTAGACACCACCTGAGCCTTTAGCCTCGTTCTATTTGGCTCGCTGGCTCTTTATTTTTCATTGACACTGGAGCCAGGACTGTTTGTAGCCATGCTCGGACATTTCTTTGGCAATCAGTTCAGAAACCGCCCAGTTTCAATAAGACGCCTCCAATTTGTCCTGAATACAGCGATCCCCCCAAATATGAATCAACTCACTAACCTCGCTTTTCCCTCCATTGACGAGACACCGAGCCTGACGTGTAGGTGGGATGAATGCGACCTGACCGTTCAGACTGAAGTCGCGTGTCAAAAGATCGGATATGTATCGGTTTTAGGAGCACATATCCAAGCCTGGGTCACATTTGAAAAAAAAAAATCTGATCTGTGTCATTCAGACTTTATTAAAAGATCAGATACAGGTCACATAGGCGAAAATACGGATTTGGGTCACTTCAGGCTGCAGTCTGAACGTAGCCTTGTGCACACCCAACCACAATCAAAAAAATCAAAGCGACAATTACATGCTCCACTAAAAATATCATTTACCTTTAAAGTGCCTCTGTGGTTTTGGTTATGTAGGAAAAACATCTAGACCACTAAAGACTCAAGACTAACATTTGAACATAGGAGCAATATTAGAAACCTTGTAGCTGCCCAGTTTTAAAGAAGCACAGCACCAGATCTCCTCTTTTAAATATATTGGGATGGAGCAGGTGAAGCTTCCAAGAAGAGGATTGGATATTAACCCTCTCCAGGCAGGCGTTGTAGATTTGCAACAGCTAAATTCCAATTACCTACTTACTCCAAATCCGTATTTTATGAGCCTTTTTTACTCAGGAGCCTTTTCTCCCATCCATGCTGATAAACGTGGACGATGCAGACTGTGCAAGAACGGCTACATGCAAACGGCCTGCCAGAAGTGCAAAGTACTTTTGAGCTTTACAAAGGATAAAAATTGTTTCATGGAGCACCACATGAAAAAGTGATCTACACTAAGTTGTTTTGATTGTTGTTCTGCCACTGTAAAGCACTGTTACACTGTGCTTTTTGTTTTGATTGTTATGTAAAGTGGTATACAAATAAAGTCTTCAGTGTTAATTTACCACACTGGGCCAATGTTGCAAATCTACAACATCCCAGAACGCACTGCATGTGAAGGTCTCTCTCAAAAAAAAGTCAGGATTGTAAATTACTACCCCATATGATCATTTTCCCCAAATATCAGATTTTTCCTGTTACTAAAACTTAATTTGAGCCTGAAAGGGTTCCTAATAGAGAAAGTTTTTTATATTTATTCCTTAAAAACGCTGCCCCTAGTGGTCTGAATCATGAAAATGAAATTAAACACTTCTGATAATGTTATATTTATTACCTCCGCCAAGGACGTTATGTTTTTGCCGGCGTTTGTCTGTTTGTTTGTTTGTTTGTTTGTCTGTTAGCAACATAACTCAATAAGTTATGGACCGATTTTGATGAAATTTTCAGGATTTGTTGGAAATGTGAAAAGGAAGAACTGATTTCATTTTGTGGATGATCCAGAAGAAATCCTGGATTCTGGATCACTTTGAAATTTTAGTTAACATTGTGGTAAATGGGGCCAAAAATTTTGTTTCTCAATATCTCGGTTAATTATTGACCAAACCCCATGAAATTTGACTCAGGGATGGACAATGGGATCCTCTTTCATATTCCAAAGGCTGATCCGGATCTGATCCAGAAGACTGATTTTATCGCAATTTATATAAAAAATGGGGGTAGTCCTTGGCGGAGGTCTGCGCTCTCTGAGTGCTTTTCTAGTTTATAATGTAATTGACTCACCTGATGATAACAAAAGATTGATGGACTTAATGGCTTATGTGATATGATCCACTGATTGAAACGTTGTCATTCATTAAAAACTGTTTGGGAGTAATTACTTTAAGGGCTTTGCTTCAATTTCTATAAGCACACGACGGAACCCCACACCAGAAAAGTGACACAGTGCACCTTTACTGAGTGTTTACCCTGACTATGGCAACAAACTTTTCCAAAAGATTAGATTTTTCCATCACTGGTCACATGCTGCCCACAATTCCCTCATAACATTCAGTTCAGATATGCAGACTCGTTACGTAAGCCCCTAATGACAATCAGGCTAATTAGCGGTTAGTGGAAAAACCCCGGCGTGAGCGTCTTTAGCCTGTGCCCACATGGCTGCGCAGATCCCGGGTTGACAGACGCGAGGCTCCCTGGTCCTCCGGAGACCTCTGCTCTGTGTGGAATGTGAAACCTGGGACATTTGCGCTTCTACGATTACAGCGCAGTTTGTTTGGCCCTTCCATCCCGGGCTCATGCGTAGGCCACTCATTAAGCCGGCAACGCAGAGCGAAAACAACACGGAGGTGACTCTAAATGTACTTTCCAGGACGATTCAGGGGCGTTTTAAAGCTGCGCTGCGTAACATTTTTAGTGGAGGGTGTGCTGGAAATATTATGGCTTTGTCTAGAATGATCCACAGTATCGATTAAACCTGTTTAAGAAGACGAGCGGGTTACAGCAATACACTACATTACAGGTCAGATCTGTGGAGAATCGCCCCTATTAACAGAATTCACAGGACTTTATGTGTTTTTGAGCAACAGAAACTCCCATGATGAATACATGCTAGATCAGACCTGGGCGTTTTACAGCTCCGAGGACACATGCGGCCCTTTGGTTGACTGAGCGCCTGTTTAAGCCGATTTGGAACAAAACAAACGAAAATACAATATAAATGTTACAGCCACGGGCCTCTAGCTTCTCCTATAGCCATATATGTTTAAATCCCTGTGTGTGCGCATGCAAGCCTCCACCTCCAGACCCCTGCTGTGATTGGTGAATTCAAGTGAAGATGGCGCCTGGATCCCCTGCTGCTGATTGGTGGAAAGTCATAACACCTGGCCAATCCTGGGCCTACACCTGCAGCACCCAGCCCTATAAAAGGACCCGCCCCCTGTGCAGCTCCTCTGTCTGTGGACTTGCTGCCACCTTTGTTGTGTCTATCATGGTGTATTTTGTTTGAGACACTAGAGTTCTTGTGACTTAGAGACTGGTTTTGTTTTTGTGTTGTCATTTTGTATACTTTGTTTGTGTTAGTCTACTTTACTTTGTTTGTGTTGTCTTATACTTTCTGTTAGTCTACTTTAGTTACATCCATTTTGCGACTCTGTTTAGAGCCTCTTTTTTTGGAGCCTCTTTTTATTGGAAATATCATCTTTTGTTAGCTTCACCTTAACAATTCTTTTAAATAAATCACAACTTTAGTTTTAGCATTTTTAAATGCTAAATGCTAAAATTCTTGCAAATTGGATGAGCTGCAAAATGCATTTGACCAAATAAACTTTTGTCCAGTTGACAAAGTGAATTTCTCCTTTTGCAATGCTTTTTATAAAGAAATACAAGTGATATTATGCAGAACTGAGTTAACTATTTTGGCCGTCCACAATCTTTTCTGCTTCTCATGTGGCCCCTTGGAAAAAATTGTTGCCCACCGCTCTGCTAAATGGATATGTTTAAAGTCATACCATGAAACATTAAAGGTAAAGCAATAACATCTCCATGGAGACAAACAGGTAGTGAACTCTCCACCAGAAAAGTTGCGCAGTGCACCTTTAAAAAGGAGTCAACATGGTCATATTCACAAAATGGATTTAAACAGCAGATTTCTCGGAGCCTGTGATCAATAAGTTCATGGTCCTGATCAGGAGTAAAGTCTGACAGAACTGCAGACAGAGCAGTGCTTGCAGTTAGAATCATAGGAATATTGACAGTATCAGTAGTTTAAACCAGTTGTCCCCAAGCTTTTTAGAGCCACGGACTGGTTTTATATCTGACAATATTTCGTGGACTGGGGGATGCGGCGGCGCAACAAGGTTTAGTCCTGGTTTTAGTCCTAGTTAAATTCTGTTTTAGTCCTGGTTTAATCCTGGTTTACACATGGTTTAGTCCTGTTTTTTAGTTCTGGTTTAGTGCTGGTTTAGACTTGGTTAAATCCTATTTTAGACCTGGTTTAGTCATGGTTTTAGTTTTGGTTTTAGTTCTGGTTTAGACCTGGTTAAATCCTGGTTTAAACTTGGTTCAGTCCTTCTTTCAGTCCTGGTTTAGTCTTTGTTTTAGACCTGGTTCAGAGCCAGTACCAAATGACCCATGGCTCGGTACTGGTCCGCGGAGTTTGCTGTGTCACTGTCAGATTCCACATTTCTTGACCTGGTTTATGGTTCATATTTCTGTAATTTCTGGGCCTATCCACATGAAACAAAAACGTGCACAAAGTTCACCGTCTCCTCTGTCAGCACCAAGTAAATACTATTCCAAATATTCAGACAAATTCAACCCCAAAGACGTGAGTGTGGTCTGCTGAAATGATTTAAAGACATTAGAGAGATCAATATGACAGGTCTGTGGAGCCGATTCCAAACAAATAATAATAAGGTTGGACATTTGTGGATCAGAAGTTTGGAGATGTCTTTCAAAAACCCTATTTAGTTGTGACATCAAACACAGTGGGCCTGGCAGTGGGCAGCAGCAGCAGCAGCAACAGCAGCATATGGTTTCCAATATAAAAGGACTGTTTAATCAGATTGAATAATTCTTCCTGCAGGTAACATCAATATTAAAAGTATCAATAGTTTAAACCAATGGTCCCCAACCTTTTTTAGAGCCACGGACCAGTTTTATGTCTGACAATATTTCGCGGACCGGCGGCTGCGGCGGCGTGACAAGGTTTTGTCCTGGTTTAGTTCTGTTTAAATTCTGTTTTATTCCTGTTTTAGTCATGGTTTAGTGCTGGTTTAGACCTGGTTTAGATCTGGTTGAATCCTGTTTCAGACATGGTTTAGTCCTAGTTTAGACATGGTTTAGACCTGGTTTACTTCTGGTTGAGGCCTGGTTTAGTCCTGGTTTTCGACCTGGTTTTGACCTGGTCTAGACCTGGTTTAGACCTGGTTTTGACCTGGTTTAGACCTGGTTTACTTCTGGTTGAGACCTGGTTTTAGGCCTGGTTTAGTCCTGGTTTAGTCCTGGTTTTCGACCTGGTTTAGATCTGGTTTAGACCTGGTTTCATCCTGGTTTAGACCTGGTTTACTTCTGGTTTTCGACCTGGTTTTCGACCTGGTTTTCGACCTGGTTTTCGACCTGGTTTCTGACCCGACCTGGTTGACCTGAGACCTGGGTTTTAGGCCTGGTTTAGTCCTGGTTTAGGCCTGGTTTAGTCCTGGTTTAGACCTGGTTTTCGACCTGGTTTTGACCTGGTTTAGACCTGGTTTACGTCTGGTTGAGACCTGGTTTTCTGGTTGAGACCTGGGAGGGTGGGGGGAATTTCCACTTTCGCGGCCCAAACGGCACCAAACGACCCACAGCCAGGTTTATGGAGCCGATCCCAAACAAATAATAATAAGGTTGAACATTTGTGGATCAGAAGTTTGGAGATGTCTTTCAAAAACACAGTTATTTAGACCCCCTATTTAGTTGTGACATCAAACACAGTGGGCCTGGCAGTGGGCGGCAGCAGCAGCAACAGTCTATGGTTGCCAATATAAAAGGACTGTTTAATCAGATTGAGTAATTCTTCTCAAATGAGCTGTCGGCCTGCGCATGTCAGTCCATCTATCTCTCCGTGTCCACATGCTTTTACACTGACTAACACAGGAGCGCCAGTGCACGGAGATTACCCAGAAGTCCACAGTGGTCAGGGCTATTCTAGAACGGCTTTGATACACCACCACATCAGAGCGCAGACTGTGGCCGCTATAATCAGGCTCCGAGAGGGTCCGCCGTTTCGTCTTAATGATCAGGACTTTTATTACGCTTTATGTTGATCTAAATGTTTAAACAGAGCTGATGGATCATGTAGAGATCACAGAGAGACAGAATATACACGGGGAGTCAAAAGTGCGTAATAATAATAGGGGAAAACCTCTGTAACGCTATATGTTATCATAACAAAAGGTTTGCTCACAGGGTTTGAACAGACGTGAGGGCTGTTGTTGCAATAAGTCACGGTCAACTGCCAAGACGCCAAACTAAAAAGATTTCTGACCATGAAAACAGTTTTCATACTTTTCCCATATTTGAGAAAAAGTGATCTTGGCCCAGAGCAGATATACAGTATGAGCAGCTCTTAAAGAAGACCTGTTGTGCTCATGTCTGCTGGTTACTGCTGGTTTAGACATTGACTAATTGTCTAATGTAGCTTTATAAACATTATTTTTCAAGCGTCCCACTATTTCGACATTTTTTGTATTCATTGTCATGTGATAGCCTGTTATACTTTGCGCTCCCGTCTATTTTAAGCTGCTTGGGCCTGTGCAAAGTGATAGTAAAGTACGAGAATACAACAGGGATACAAGGATGTTCTAAGGAGAGGTCTGCGCGGGACAGAATTTTCATTCCTGCTCCCGCCTGCACCTGCGATATTTTGTCCCGCTCCCGCCCACGAATTGGGGACGTTCGCTTTCTTCAGCTCTATCAAACACGGAGAAGCAGAAAGGATTTGTCTAAAATGTGCGCGAGATAAAACCACATCTGCAAATTTAATTTAATGCCAAATAAAATATACAAATGATTAATGTATGCCTATCATACATACTTTGATCTGGATATTTTACTTTACACTCATATTTAGTTTGCGGGACTGCAGTTTATCATCCCGCCCGCCTGCTCCTCGCGTTGAGCTTTCAAAATGTGTCCCGTGCTGCACTGTTCTGTGTCGGATCCCGCGGGCCTCTAGTTGTAAATATGACATGTAGTCTGCCTGTACTGTGCGTAGGTGTGTG
Source organism: Boleophthalmus pectinirostris (assembly GCF_026225935.1). NCBI lineage: Eukaryota > Metazoa > Chordata > Actinopteri > Gobiiformes > Gobiidae > Boleophthalmus > Boleophthalmus pectinirostris. The sequence goes on along the minus strand of NW_026571353.1, from coordinate 35,385,140 downwards.
TCGGTTTTATGTGCGACTTGATAGTTGTCGAGATTAAAAACGTCGAAGAACAGGGAGAGACAAAGGTGCAAGTCACAGTGAGCTCAACTAGAGCTCCTACGTCAGCGTATCAGCGTTTTCAGGCGTCCACACAGTGCCGGATCAGATCTGTGCTCAGATGAATTCGCTGGAGCTGGCGGCAACAGATCGTTCCGCCTCTGGAGCCATTTTTGTTGCAGATGCAGTGTTCGTCCACACTAATCCGATGGAAAATGACACAAATATGTACAAGTGTGGATGGGGACGTGTCGTAATGAAGGGATATTGGAATAAGCGGTGTACCCTGTGTTACAAAGGCCTTGAATTCTGGGTCTTCCGCATGGAGACTGTCACTGCGAGCAGCGACCAATCAGAACTCTGGCCCCCTTATGTGGCCCCGTCTTGCAGGGCTGGGGCCAGGTATTGGGTTCAGTGTTTCTCAGAACTGCTAGCAGAGAGACTGCGATGAGAGTGCTCCTGTTGTGTTTTTCTTAGATTCGGTACAAGGTTGTAATAAGGTAATATACAACGTAAGTAGATGTTCTCTTTGTTTTTATTGTTTGCTATATACTTTTCTTTATCGTATTTCAGCCTGTTTTGGCCTAATTTGTGTGCGTCATGCGGAGCGATAGCGTAACTCTGGGTACGGCACCTCTTAAAGGTGCAGTATAGTTAGAAGAGCGGTTCAAATTATTATGGCTGCATCACTAATGTATATTATGTTTGTTACTGCCTTTTATTCACTTCTGTTATTGTTCACTGTTTAGAGTTGTTTAACATATCCATGTGTGTTATTATGTATAGTTGTATGATTATTTAATGTGCATTTTTTGTGCCTTGTTTTCCACAGAACCACACAAACTTACACCATTTCCTCCTAATACTGGAAAGTCAATAAAGCACCTTATTCAAGACATCTGGCTGCACCCCTTAGTCTTTTTTACACCCTGTATCTGCTTTACTGTTATAATCTGCGACACCCGTGGATCATAAGAACAACCTGGGCATCTAAACCCTCTTAACAAAAGAAACAAGTGCGCTGTGTTAGAACCAGAGCCACGCGGCTGTTGGCGCCTCCTGTGGGCATGAACGGGTGACGGTGAAAACGTGTTGACCCACAAAATAGCGTCTTGAATATAAGTGTTATTAGGTTCTTTTTTCAGACCAAGAGTTTTCCTACCTGACAAGTCCCAAGTCCCAAGTCCTGAAACTAGTGAATCAAGTCTTGACTCGAGTCCAAGTCCCAATTTGCAAGTCCCCACCTCTGCTTTGAACTCATAACTTGAGGAATGACCACTGCAAACTGTTGAAAATGAACTAGTTCTGTTTTTCACGTTTTGACGACTGTGAAAGTCCGGTACAGCATGATTCAGCGATTCACATTTCTAAAAATATTATGCTTACATTTCGTGCTTTTGTTCTCAAGCCCATTGCTGACAACTGCCCAAGGAGAAAACAGAAAGAGCTCCTCACTTTTGCCAGATCGTATGACTTAAACCGGTTTCCAATAAATCCAAAAGCGCTCCCTCTATCAATCAATCCATTATTTCCAGCTCAAACATTTCCTTATAAAGTAGCGGCGGTTTCTGGAGCTGCTCTCTTCTGGTGTTTATTACCTTTAGAAAAACATGTGACTGCGGTTATGGACTGAACCTTTCCGCGCCGTGAAAGTGGACCTCATTCATGCTCGGTTAGCGTCACAAACCGCCTGTGTCCAGCGTGAGCCCATTAGAGCGGCGTGTACGCGAGCCGTGTGATGTCATAGGTCGGGGTTTCTGAGCCGTGGGCCGCCGCGGAGGGTCGGGTCCGGATCGGTCAAAGCGGGCTTGTTTTACGCCGGCCGGTTCAGTTCACACGTGTTTTATGAGCGAGTGTGTGCGGAGGAGTGGTCCCAGATCTGGTGTTTGTGAATGGACTTTTCAGACTTTTCAGACTCCACACGTTACACAAGTGAGGCAGAGTGAGTGTGTAGGGCGACACAGAGTCCTACACGGGTCCATTTTTGGAGACTTGGACCAGCCCAGACCCGAGCGATACAGCACCACACCCGCCCGTTAACCCGTGATTATGTCAAAATTAAATCTGCACCTGCCCGGACTCGTTAACAATCCACCCATTACCATCAGGGTCAACCCATTAATCCAACAGCCCAATTATCCAGGACTAAACCAGGACTGAATCTGGATTAAACTAGGACAAAACCAGGACTAAACCGGGTCTAAACCAGGACTAAACCGGTCTAAACCAGGTCTAAATCAGGACTGAACCTAGGCCGTGTCATTAGCGGATTATAAATTTATACACACCACAAACTGCAGACCTGATTACCAGGACTACACCAGGACTGGACCAGGACTACACCAGGACTGGACAGGTCACCAGGACTACACCAGGACTACACCAGGACTACACAGGACTACACCAGGACTACACCAGGACTACACCAGGACTGGACCAGGACCACACCAGGACTACATCAGGACTACACCAGGACTGGACCAGATCTAAACCAGGACTACACCAGGACTGGACCAGGTCTAAACCAGGACTACACCAGGACTGGACCAGGACCACACCAGGACTACATCAGGTCTACACCAGGATTGTACCAGGACTGGACCAGGACTAAACCAGGACTAAACCAGGACTAAATCAGGTCTAAATCAGGACTGAACCAGTTCCATTACCATAAATATATACACGCCGCAAACCAGAGCCGATCGCCAGGACTACACCAGGACTGGACCAGGTCTAAACCAGGACTACACCAGGACTACACCAGGACTGGACCAGGTCTAAACCAGGACTACACCAGGACTACCAGGACTGGACCGAAACCAGTCATTAGCATAAATATACACACCGCCGAGCCCATTCCAGGACTACACCAGGACTGGGACCAGGTCTAAACCAGGATACACAGGACACACAGGACAGGACCTACACAGGACTACATCAGGTCTACACCAGGATTGTACCAGGACAACCAGGACTAAACCAGGACTAAACCAGGACTAAACAGGATAAACCAGGACTAAACCAGGACTAAACAGGACATCAGGACTGGACCAGGTTTACCATAATATATACAGCCGCACCACCAGGACTACCAGGACAGGTCTAACCAGGACTACACCAGGACTACACCAGGAACTATACCAGGACTGGACCAGGACCACACCAGGACTACATCAGGTCTACACCAGGATTGGACTGGACCAGGACTAAACCAGGACTAAACCAGGACTAAATCAGGACTAAACCAGGACTAAACCAGTTCCATTACCATAAATATACACACGCCGCAACCGCCGAGCCCATCTCCAGGACTACACCAGGACTGGACCAGGTCTAAGCCAGGACAAAACAAGATCTAAAGCCGATCACCTAAAACCCAAATACACTAAAGTCTCTCTCAGCCTGGTACATTGTTCAAGGAAAATTCAGGGAAATGTCACTTGTTTCCAGGGAAACGGACATCCTGGAAGCACGTGTATTAAAGTATTAAAGTATTTTTCTCCCGTTCATCGTTCATTTGATTTTCCTGACCCGCCCGTGCATCACGACGCACCTGTAAAATTACAGAACGTTAAAACCCACCTGTTTCAGCGTCTATTTGCAGGTACCCAACCCCGTGCAGGACTCTGGGGTCTAAACAGCCAGTCTCGTCTATATTCTGTTCAAATACAGAAGTGTCTAGAATTCGGACCACAGAGCGTGACAAACCTTTGTCTTAACTTAAGATGGTCCAACTACAGTCTTACATTTGTATCATGTGTCTCTCAAATACCAAACACATCTCCGTATCATTCAGAATAACATCTCTCGAGCTTGTTTTCCCTGACATAAGTGAGAGTTTGGTGCTTGTGTGACAGCTGCTCAGTCTGGATGGAGATGTTTGGAGGTCCCCACATGAGCTCTGGTCTTTACAGTGGGATCATCGGCTTTAACAGGGGACACGTGCACTGAGACTTACATGTCCCCAGAACTCATTTGCTCATAAATACACGATGATACACGACGATATATGTCCCAGGATTATTCACATTAGAGATTCTGACTGAAAGCGTCAAAACTATGAATGACGCACATAGAATATAGTAAATAAAATATACAACACAAACAAAATAATGCTCATTTGTGTATAAATTTCCCTTTTTTTTAAAAATAGACACTCTTTGTTTTGATCACTGCTTTGTCCTTTTGGCATTTCTTGGCCCTGATGTGACACAGCTGTGAAGTGAAAACCATTTCAAGAAATTCATCGTGAAGCTCAAGGAGAGAAGGACAGGCGTTTGCAGTTGATAAAGCAATAATAATAATAATTCCAAATATAAAGAAAATAAACACTGATTGAGATGCAGTGTTTTCCGCAGCACTTTGACAACAATTGCCCTCCACCTTGACTACGTCTACCCAGGCTGGCGCCACCTACTGCCTCCGCTCAATTTCATTTCTCTCCAACGACTAGGTCAGGAATCAGAATACACTAGACGGTTTATAAGAACCCTGGAAGTTGTAGACCGCGCACTGACCAATCAGTGAAGATCTGTGAAGCCATGACGTCAAACTCAAGCGCCTGTCTGGGTCCCTTTTGTGGTACAACACAACAGTAAACAAAGTGTCGAGATGGATGTAGACGAAGACAGACATTCTGTGTTGGCAACGATTCCCAAGGATGTTTGGTGAATTTTATCAAGGGGAAATACCCTAGCATGACCATAGTTCCGTTAGTGAACACCCGAACACCTCACCCGGGGTGGGAGGTGGGGCCTCGACACTGAGCTACTCTCACCTCGCAAACTGTGCACAGGGCTTTCTTGTGCAAGTCATCGTTAAATCCACATTTGCGCGTCGGCATGTTGCAGGCTGACCGACTGTTTGTGTTTGTGCTCGCTCCTTCTGAGTGTACAAAGAGCTACGAGAGACGCTCAGTTTAATGGCGCAATGAACGGTAATGAAAACCCAGACATTTTCATCACTTAAAAGACAAAAACAAAACAAAAACACAGACACCCAGGACAGGACGCAAAAAACTGACATGTCCGGGTAAAAAACTGATGTTAGGTCACCCTACTTTACATAAATTACAACCAAATAGCAGCGATTGGTTAAATAAAAAAGTACCCGGCTACCATCGAGCGAACGAAATGCTGCGAGGTCAGACACTTTCCATGAAGTGAAACTGGTTGATGAATCAGGCTAGACTACATCCCTCTGAACCACGTGAATCCTCCAATTTCCGGAGATCGTGTGTCCAAACATTTGACTTGTGGTTTAAAACACTGTATCTGTACACGACTGATCTATTAGCTCTGATAAAACCGGTGATAGTTAGTCTGACGTTTAACACAGTGGACCTAAATCTGTGTTTCATTAGGAGCTTCCTCGTACTGTACAGAAGCTCGGGAAAAGTTCACACACAGTCCACTACCGGTCACATGTAGACGAATATTACTCCCAAATGACACATAAAACAATAACACGTCTACGATGAAAACAGAGATATATGTAGGAATTTCAAAAACAATAATTATTTTTTTTATTTATTATGCCTCAGGTTGAACTATCCACAAGCCTTTTAAAAGCCTTTTTTCACGTTTGACCTTAAACTGTAACAGAGACATGACCTGGAAGAGCGAGGGAGATAAAAAGAGAAAGAAAGAGAAAGAAAAAAAAGAAAGAGGAGGTAGAATCACTGCCACATGTGCCTTTGTATGTGGAGTCTCCAGAACATGTGTTAGTGGAACAGTCTGGAACACTCTACATGTTTTCACTTTTACTTTGTTCTACTCGTATCAGCAAAAAGCCCTAAGTACTTTACAATATATTAGAACAATGGGCGTGATTGACAGGTGGATTAGCCAATCAGGAACAAGCATGATCTGTCAGTATCAAAACAAATACAGCTGCTTATGAGGACTGGACCAGGATTGGACCAGATCTAAACCAGGACTGGGCCAAGAGTGGACCAGGACTGGACCAGGACTACACCAGGACTGGATTTGGACTGGTCCAGGACTGCACCTGAATTGGACCAGGACTACACTAGGACTGAACAAGGACTGGACCATGACTGGATGAGGACTACATCAGGACTAAACCAGATCTACACCAGGACTAAACTAGGTGTAAACCAGGACTAAACTAGGACTAAACCAGGACTGAACCAGGACTACACCAGGACTGGACCAGATCTAAACCAGGACTTAACCAGGACTAAACTAGGTGTAAACCAGGACTAAACTAGGACTAAACCAGGACTGAACCAGGACTGGACCAGGACTACACCAGGACTGGACCAGATCTAAACCAGGACTTAACCAGGACTAAACCAGATCTACACCAGGACTAAACTAGGTCTAAACCAGGACTGGACCAGGACTGAACCAGGACTACACCAGGATTGGACCAGGACTGAATCAAGACTACACCAGGACTGGACCAGGACTGGACCAGGACTACACCAGGACTACACCAGGACTGGACCAAATCTAAACCAGGACTAAACTAGGTCTAAACCAGGACTTAACCAGGTCTAAATCGGGACTACACCAGGACTGGATCAGCACTACACTAGGACTGAACCAGAACTGGACCAGGACTGAACCAGGTCTAAACCAGATCTAAACCAGGTCTACATGAGGTCTAAACCAGGTCTAAACCACGAGGCAAAAAGGCCTAAGTACTTTATAATTTATTAGAACAACTATACAGATAAATACTGAATTTCAGAGTTCAGATGGGTGTGATTGACAGGTGGATTAACCAATCAGGAACAAGCATGCTCTGTCAGTATCAAAACAAATATAGCTGCTTATGAGCGAAAAGAAAGGACAAAAATATCACAGGGGACTGAAAAACACACCGGGTTTGTGCTGAATCAATGTTTAAAATGTTCAAATTGTTCAGCTCCTACGTTTCACACGCGTCACGGGAAAAAAAACACACCTATAAATTCACCGTGCAGCTTCCTCGTGGTCTTATCGTTCGTAAAACCGGTGTTGTTTCAGGGCTATTCTGAGGATATGATGAGGTGGAACAGGGCTTTAAATATCCAGTGTTATCAGCGCTCACACGGGGCACGCGGGGGGGGAGGGGCGGCGAGCGGGGTTCTCTCTCTTCTTCTCTTAAATCGACGTCACGAAAACGAGAAAAACAGAAGCAGACGCTGAGCAGAGACCAGGCGACCCGTGCCGAGTCTGTTCTGCCTCCTACTTCCTCGGTAAACTCACGCCAGGACTGCAAAAACGTCAGTCCGTAAAAGTTGGCAGTGTCCCAGCTCGTGAAAGTTCCATGTTGTGGTCTTGTTGTGCTCTTGGGCAAAACACTTCTCCTGTTTGAATGAGCGACTGAGGCTCAATGCCATCAGTCTGGAGAGGGAATCAATGATGCAATATTATATTATTAAACATACACTGTGTAACTTTTTGGTCGGGGGTTCGTCACCTTCTTGTTTCTATGGATACGTCATTGCTCTGCCTGGAATGTTCCACAGTGTGACATTAAACAGCTCTACCTTACATTTATTCATTTACAGGTGGTTTTATAGCTCAAAAATACCTAGAAAAACAGTCATTCTCCACAGATCTGACCTGTAACTTGGTCTGGTTTGGTCTCCGTGAAGATAAAAAGGTTTAATGCCACACTGTGAAACATTCCAGACAGAGATAATAACCAGCCTGACAAAATTTCAAAACTTTTCCATGACTTTTTCATAAACTAAAGTGGATTTTCCATGACTTTACAGCACCTACATGTGTAGAACTGATCAGACTCGTATGTCTAAATATGAAATGTTAACTCTTTCCACTCAATTTATGGTTTAGTAATATAGTTTTTTTTAACATTTAAAATACTGTCAGTGCATTTATTGTCGTCTCTTTAAAAAAAAAGGTGCAGACATTCAGAAATGATCATAACAGCCTAATGAAAACGCTGTAGATGTGTGAAAAAGATACTAAAATTACATAACTTTTACAAAACTTTCTTCGACTTTACAAACTTCCATGACTTTTCCAGGCCTAGAAAATGACATTTTCAATTTCCATGGCTTTTCCAGGACTGTGGGAACCCTGAATTACATCTCCATGGAGAAAAGCATTTAACGGACCCTCCACCAGAAAAGTTACACAATGAACTGTTTTTAGTTTTTTGTTCTATTTTTCTTTTATTCTATTTTTCTTTATTATTTTTTCTTTATTTATCTTATTTTATTTTTGTAATTATTCACTGAGACACCGATCTCATTTTAGATTTACGCTGAGTTCACACAGCGGCATCGAAATCGTGCCAAATGCCTGTAGTTGGACTCGTCTTCATTTGAGGACAGACGGAGACAAATTTCAACTCTGGCGTCAACGCTCAAACACACTTGAAACACTCCGCGAACCCAACATAACAGCTGCTTTTACCAAACTGGGACAGAATAAATGTTATTACAAGAAGAAAATCAAGTACACGGCAAAAAAACTAAATCTAAGTTAGAAATGACTAAGAACATTTGACTTTATCTGAGTGGATTCAATTTGACAAGTAAAATCATCTACAAATGGAATAAGTCTGTAGCAATATTTAGTAGTGTTGTAGTCAAGACCACACTGATCGAGACCAAGATCATTCCGAGACCGAGACCAAGACCTCTGAGGAGCGAGACTGAGACAAGACAAAGACTTTTAAAGGTCGAAACCGAGACAAGACCAAGACCACGGCCCGTCAAGACCAAATCAAGACCATCTTTGTCATTTTCAAGATTTATTTTATTTTTATTTTACAGTTATTTTGTTTCAAGACTCAGAAAAAGACCGAGTCCAAGCGCCTTCAAGACGGAGACAAGAGCGAGTCCGGGCACCTTCAAGACCAAGACAAGACCGAGTCCAAACACCTTCAAGACCGAGACAAGCCCAAGACAAGACCGAGAGTCCGAAGCCTTGACCTTGAGTTTCAAGACCAAGACAAGACCGAGTCCAAACACCTTCAAGACCGAGACAAGCCCAAGACAAGACCGAGTCCAAGCGCCTTCAAGACTGAGACAAGACCGAGTCCAAACTCTTTCAAGACCGTAAAAAAAAAAACAATCTTGAGGCTGATCTCGAGACCAACACCAATCTCGAGAACTACGACAGTAAATATTAGATTTTGTCAGTACAAGGAGTTGTTGTTTTTCTTACTTTAAAGGTGCGTTGTGTAACTTTCCTGGTGGAGAGTCCGTATTGATATTGCTTTGTCTGGAATGTTTCACAATGTGGCATTAAACCTTTTTAGCTTCACGGAGACCAAAAAAGACCAAATTACAGGTCAGGTCTGTGGAGAGGCGATCCCGCTCACAGTCAGAATGAATGTTTTTCTTGGTATTTTTGAGCTATAAAACCACCTGTCATTAAATAAATATAAGGTGGAGCTGTTTAAAGTCACACTGTGGAACATTCCAGGCAGAGCAACGACATCTCCATAGAAACAAGCAGCTGACAGACCCCCCCGAGTAAAAAGTTACACATTTACGACTGAAACTTGCGTATCTGACACCGGCAGTTTACACCACACCCCTTAACCTTTCAAATACCTCGGCCCCGTGTTGTTCGTTCCGTAACCTGCCCCATTACCTCTGTTGCGGTTCCCATGGTTACACGTCAACAAACATGGCTGCTGCGGCATACCTGACGCTCTCACTGAAACATGCCGTGAGCCTGCGGTTTGGACTCCCACCGCAACAGGAAGCTGTCACGTCCAATTAACTGCCCCAGCGAAGAAACTGGCAAGAAAGAGTCCAGGCCAAAGCGATAAATTAAATTAAAATGGTTTCTAAATATTAAAGGGTCCATGTTGCGCTATTTTCTGATCGACGTTATAATGTTCTTTCCTGATCATAAACAGACCTGGATTTGTTTTGTTTCATTCACACATGTTTAACACACAAAACCTGCATATTTAGGTTGAGTTTTTCTCTCAAACTGAAAACACTCTGTTCCACCTTGTGATGTCATGTTGCAATACAAGAAGTGCTTTTTTTTTTTTTTTTTTTAACTCCAAACACCTTGACTAGAAAGATCTGGATAATTTCAGACCTGGAATTGCCAATCTCTACTGAACCAAATGTAAAAGGAGCTGTTGAAAACTACAACCTCGTGACATCACAAGGTGGAACAGAGCATTTTGAGATCTGGAGATGTAGACGGAATAATAAAGTGTTACTCAAACATGTGTGAATGAAACAAAACACAGCTTCACGTATGTTTTTGTGAAGATTATAACATCGGGCAGCTCGATTATGAAAAAAATCACGATCACGATTATTTTTGGTCAATATTGAAATCACGATTATTTTTTAGTTACACGATGCATTTATTCAGTACGGAAGCCGAGAGGGTCACAACAAACGCAAACGCCGCAACAAATACAAATGCGTGTTGTGGCTTTTTGTTGTAAAAAGCCACAACACACCAAAAAAAGCCACAACACATTAAAAAGCCACAACAGAAATGACCGCGGGACTCTATTTTCTGACGGACCGATCAAGCGGCAAGTGAAGAAGAAGAACTACAACGTGAAAAGTAAAGGAACGGAGAAGATGGAAACATAAGTAAAAGTAGTTTATTGTTTTATCATTATTCGTTTCACGTTGTAGTTCTTCTTCTTCACTTGCCGCTTGATCGGTCCGTCGGAAAATAGAGTCCCGCAGTCAGTTCCGTTGTGGCTTTTTGTTGTGTTGTCGCATTTGTATTTGTTGCGGCGTTTGCGTTTTGTTGTTGTCTCGGCTTCCGCAATTCAGCATTTCTCTCTCTTTAAAAAAAAATAAAAAATCAACACTTTGTTATTGAGAATTTACGCAAAACTTTCAATTATAGATTATAAACATGTACCTTAGAGCAGTTTTGCAATGTATAAAACAAAAAATGAATAAAATATACTTTGAACATGAAATAAGTCATAGAAAAACATAAATGCATCCAAAATAAACTATATATCCAGCTGTTCTACAATCTTTATATTTAAAAAAAAAAAATAAATACATTTATATTTTTTTTTAAATCGCAAAATAAACTTCGATATCGTTTCAACTCGATTATATGAGTTTGAAGATCGTTTGACACACAAATCGAAATCGAAAACATGTTTTAAAATACACAGGAGTCAAGTTTACGTAATATAAGACTTTTCATTTAAATGTTACGCGTGTTTAAATGTGAAAATAACCACACAATGTTAAAAGTGCACCATGTAACTTTTTTGGTGGTGGGTATACACGGTTGTCTCCATGGAGATGCTATTGCTTTGCTTGGAATGTGCCCTAGTATGGCATTAAAGCACATGAGTTTTACTTAAAAACGTCAAAAAAACAAAAGAAAAAAAAAGTATAATTTGTATACTTGGCAGTGATCCAAAATACTTCCAGTTCCACTTTCCTAATTTCCTAGAATCCTAATTACTTGCTGAGTTAATAAGCACTTTTCAAAACATTTAGAGGTGAGACCAGAGTTTTGCCATCACTGCAACAACTATCATGCTAACCACACACTTCCTGATGATCGGCCAATCGTAATTAGAAGCAGACGTTACACAGCAGCTTCGTTTTGTTCCTATTTCTTTACTGGGGCAAGACAAATTTCACCTTATTACATGGACAGAAATCAAGCTTTAAACTTTAACTTAACTCTGTTTCCATGGAGACGCCGCCAGACCATGTTACAGGTCAAATCTGTGGAGAGGCGAGTCCACTCAAGCTAAGAATGCACACTTCTGACAATATATTTTTGACCATAACGACAACTGTAATCGAAAAACAAAAAGGCAAAATAGGCAAGTTTAACGTCATACCGCGGAACATTCGAGCCAAAGCCATAACTAAATCTGTCTCCATGGCAACGGGCGAGCGGCAGACCCTGTATCAGAAGAAAACTGTAAAGATTTCACGTTGAAGAGAAGCAACAAGCGCCACTTTCGCGACAACTTTTTTTTACCGGTAAAACTTTTCATGACCGAACAAAACTTCCAGTAGCCGTAAAAAAAAAAAAAAAAAAAAGTCGTTTTACAGAAAGTTAACGTACATATATCTTTGACAGGCCGTGACGAAGGTGCATTAGCGTGAGTTACGGCGCGGAGAGCTTTTTCATTGCGGGGCAGTAAAACAGGAGATGGCGAACACAAGGGCCGTGCTGTCTTTGGAGATCTAATTTAAAACTTTACAATGTAGTTTTAAGTGGGCTGAGAGGGACGAGAATAAATTGCATAGACAAACAGAAGAGGCCGGTACTTAAAAATGCATTTGTACGACTCTGTATGAGCCAGGTGGACGTTAATAGTTCTTCTGTACTTAGAAAACAGTTTCCAGGCCCCAGGCAACGTTCACCCGAAAAGTTAAAGAGTCACTCAACTATGAAGCCGTGTCACGATTTGTCCTATATATGTTATTGTTAAGGTTATGTCAAGGGTTTTTTTGGTTTTTTTTAAGTATTGTGTAACTTTTTGGTTGGGGGTTGGTCACATGCTTGTTTCTATGGAATCTGTGTATCAAAATAAAACCAAAAATAAGAAGATGGGAATGGGAAGAACTAATTTCGTCATTATTTGTCTCCAAAACCAAATGAAAAAACAGATAATGATTTGTTTTATCAGTTTTTGATCTTGTTTTTTTTTTAATGAATAATGGAAAAAACGGATAATGGTGAAGCATACGGACTGAACCAGAACTAAAACTGGTCTAAAAAAGCTCTTAAACAGCTCTAAATCAACTCTAAACAAGGATTAAACCAGGTCTAAACCAGGACTGAGTGTTGGAACCAGGACTAGGACCGAGACTAGGACCAGACTGGGTCTAGACCTAGTTTAGAACTGGTTTAGTCCTGGTTTAGATCTGTTTTAGATCTGTTTTAGTCCTGCTTTAATCCTGGTTTAGATGTGGTTTAATCCTAGTTTGGACCTGGTTTAGACCTGGTTTAGCCCTGGTTTAGTCCGGGTTCAGTCCTAGTTTAGATCTGTTTTAGACCTGTTTTAGTCCTTTTTTAGTCCTGGTTTAGATGTGGCTTAATCCTGGTTTAGACCTGGTTTAGTTCTGGTTCAAGTCTAGTTCAGTCCTGGTTCAGTCTTGGTTTAGATCTTTTTTAGACCTGTTTTAGTCTTGTTTTAGTCCTGGTTTAGATGTGGTTTAATCCTGGTTTAGACCTGGTTTAGTCCTGGTTTAGATCTGTTTTAGACCTGTTTTAGTCCTTGTTTAAATGTGGTTTAATCCTAGTTTAGACCTGGTTTAGACCTCTTTCAGTCCGGGTTCAGTCCTGGTTTAGATCTGTTTTTAGTCCTGGTTTAGATCTGGTTTAGACCTGTTTTAGTCCTGTTTTAGCCACAGTTTAGGTGTGGTTTAATCCCAGTTTAGACCTGGTTTAGTCCTGTTTTAGTCCCGGTTTAGATGTGGTTTAATCCTAGTTTACACCTGGTTTAGACCTGGTTTAGTCCTGGTTTAGATGTGGTTTAGTCCTGGTTTAGATGTGGTTTAATCCTGGTTTAGACCTGGTTTAGTCCTGGTTTAGACCTGGTTCAGTCCTTGTTTAGATCTGCTTTAGACCTGTTTTAGTCCTGGTCCTGGTCTAAACTGTTTTTATGTCGATATAAGAAACCTGTTCTTAGTTTGGCTTTAGTGTTTATTTCAGAATTAAATGAAGAATCGAGCCACACACCTAAGTACTTGTCCTGATCGACTACTTGGATCTGTGAGCCGTCCAAGGCCATGATTTTCTGTGAGCTCTTGGTCTGTGGGAGGTTTCTATTAAAGATCATACATTTTGTCTTTTTGTATTCAGTCTTAAATGGAAGTCATTAAAGGCCGAGCGATGTAAAACTGATTTGGAGCCGGAAGAATCCAGTGGTAAGACAAGAACTGTTTACATAAAGAATAGTGTCATCAGGAGAGGTGGGGGCTCGTAATGTGACTTTGACTTAGTCAGACTTGAGTCACTATTTTTAGGACTTGAGACTTGATAAAATGGACTAAGACTTGGGACTCAACTTGGACTTGAAGGTCAGTGACTTGGGACTTGAGGCCTGTGATTCGAGGAGACTTGAGAAGCACATTTAAATCTGAATTCTTTCTGTTCTGACGGTAATGATTCACTCTAAGATCTTGTCAAGACACTTAAAAAATAAATATTTACATTTCTACAACTCTTATATAATCTTCAAATACTCATAGTAAAGTTACTGTGATTTTTTGAAGTACAATTTAGTTTAAAATTGCATATAAATGGCAAAAATTTGGTTAAAAGACTTGAAATTACTTGAATCTCAAAGCAGACGACTTGGATTTGACTTGGACTTATGGACCAGTGACTCGAGACTCGACTTGAACTTGCGCGTATTTGACTTGGGACTTGACTCGGACTTGAGGTCAAAGACTTGAGACTCGCAAAACAACGACTTGGTCCCACCTCTGGTCATCTGTGTATAAATATGCATGAGATTGACCAGTGGTTTGCGTGATGTTGTTAATTTAGATATTGAACAGTGTGGGGCCAAGAACAGATCCCTGGGGCAAACCTTTAAGGCGAGGTAGAGGTTCTGAGATGAGGCCCTTCACATTCCAGACAAAGCAATAACAACTCCACGGAGAAAAGCATTTCACACAACCTCCACTAGAAAAGTTACACAATGCGTCTTTGAAATACTTTTGTACTCGTTGAAAAGAGGGCGCCACCTCATGACATCAGCAATAAGAACGGAACATTTTGAGCTCTTGAGAAACTGACGAAACGCGCGGGATTGCTAAAACAAGCTTGGACAAAACAAAACTCAACCCCAGGTATGTTTTCACGAGGGAGTTCTCGCTTTCTCCCCAGCTGCCACATTCAGTTTATATTTATGCGTTAGTTTTGGTGAAGTTTCCTCAAAGCCGAGATCTGACAAATCCACAGAGACGGATCTGACACGATGAGTTCCGCGTGAGGAGCAGACGCACTCCAGGTCTCCTCAAGTGCTCCTCTGTCTGAACCTAGTCCCGGGTCAGGATCACGTCTGCGTGTCACACTCACGCCTCATAGCAAGAAGGTTTTGGGTTCAATTCCCGGGGCTTTCTGTGAGTTTACGTGCGTCTCCCCTGTGTCGATTCGCCTCAACAGTGTTAAAGGACACACGTAAAGGTCCTATATTATGTAAAATTTGCCACATTTACGTGAGAGCTTTAATTCTGAATAAAAATAACTGAATTCTGAGTTTTAAAAAGACCATGTAAACCACAGTTGTCAAATATAAGGCCCGGGGGCCAGATGCGGCCCTCCAAGACCTTTAATGTGGCCCTTGAGTGATTTTCTACTAAAATATTTTAATTATACTTTCTCTTAAAACATTGGTAATTTTCTGCGGTGCTGAGCGTCGCAGCGTCTCCAGCGTCTCTGTACGTGGCCCCTCCCACCAGAGCAGCACAAATGAAGACTTGTCTCTTTCCAAACGCTCTTAAAGGACGATCGTTTTGACTGTTGACCGTGACACCCTCATCAGAAAAATGTCCAACATGAGAAAAGTGGAGCCGAGTGCAGGATTTTACAAGAAAAATTGACTTATTCCTGTTTGAATACAAGTTCATGTTAAAACTTTGTGTTGAAATTTTAATTTTTCTTCAAGTTTCAGGTTGTTCGTAATATTATATTATAATAAGAAAGAGTTCATCAATTAAACAAGATTTGTGTAATAGATTTGTGTTTCTCTGCACAAATATTTGAACTTATTGTTATTTTTTGGGGTTTATATGACATGAGTTTTCTGATCCGGCCCCTTTAGGATCAAAGTCGGTTGGATACGGCCCCCGAACCAAAATGAGTTTGACACCCCTGATGTAAACACTTAATTCCTAATGAAAATTATTGTTCGGAAGCAAATTTAATTCAGAACTAAGTAGGTGGTTTATTCCGATTTTAAAGCCAAATTAATTTATTCCTTGATCATGTAAATGTTTATTCTTCTTAAAAATAATTCTGGTCGTTCAGTGCGTGCTCGTTGGGTCGCCCTTCTGACGCGATCCCAACGATCCGGCTCCTCCAGTCCTCGCTTCAGACTTTCATCCACGTCTCTTTGGATTTGTGAGCGGGATGCGGGAGTGGGCTGAGGTAGAGCAGCCGCTGACTCAGTTTGTCTTCTTCCTCCTTCTCCGACACTCTTCCTAAAGCGTGATGAGAGAATTCTCCAGCTGCTGCACAATTATCATCTGATCGACTGCGGGAAAAGTTTGGATCAGGTTTGTGTCCGTGGCGTAACGACAAACCGAGATGACATAAAAGCCGGTAGCAGCTGAAGTGTGAGTTTTCTTCCGGTCGACGTAAATAAATATGTTCGTGTCTTTGTCCAATCAGAACCCTTCCCCACCCCCAGACGCTGAGCAGAATTAAATAAAGGTGATTTAATGTGTTTTCCAACCTCAATTTGGAATTATTATTTCCATGTAGGAGAATATGTTTAAAGGTGTAACTTTTCTGGTGGAAGCTCTGTCATATAGTTTCCTCCATATAGATCACAGGTGTCAAACATGCGGCCCGGGGGCCAGATCCGGCCCTCCAAGACCTTTAATGTGGCCCTCGGCTGATTTATTTAATTTTCTGTGGTGTTTATCACAGCAGCGTCTCCAGCGTCTCTGTACGTGGCCCCTCCCACCAGAGCAGCACAAATGAAGACTTGTCTCTTTCCAAACGCTCTTAAAGGACGATCGTTTTGACTGTTGACCGTGACACCCTCATCAGAAAAATGTCCAAACATGAGAAAAGTGGAGCCGAGTGCAGGATTTTCTAAGAAAAATTTACTTTTTCCTATTTATACAAGTTAATGTTAAACAAGTTCATGTTAAAACATTGTGTTGAAATTTTATTTTTCTTAAAGTTTCAGGTTGTTCATAATATTATAATATTTTGTAAAAGAAAGAGTTCATCAATTAAAAAAGATTTCTGTAATAGATTTGTGTTTCTCTGCACAAATATTTGAACTTATTGTTATTTTTGGGGTTTATATGACATGAGTTTTCTGATCCGGCCCCTTTGGAATCAAAGTCGGTTGGATACGGCCCCCGGACCAAAATGAGTTTGACACCCCTGATGTAGATGTTATTGCTTTGTCTGGAATGTTTCACAGTGCGACATTAAGTTATAGCTCAGGTCTGTGGACAGGCGACCCCACTCACAGGCAGAATACCTTTTTTTGAGTATTTTTGAGCTACAACACCACCTGTAATTGAATAAATGTAAGGTAGAACTGTTTAATGTTACACTGTGGAACATTCCAGGCAGAGCAACGACATCTCCATAGAAAAAAGCGAAACTGAAAAGTGGCATAATTCACATTTAACATTTAAGTCTGGCCTTGTTTAACCATTTCCATTTCCTCTTGTCGTTCTTTGTAAATTCCTTTCCTCCTTTTTCTGAGTACAGATGGTGTGTTTGTGTTTTTCTTTCAAAGCTGTTGCTCTAACGTTGAACTTCTCAGTGACACGGTGCTATCCCCGGAGCAGAGTGTGAGGTGAGGTAAGCACTCAGTCATCTGCTTATGTAACTCAACCACTTATACGAACTCTGAAACAGGCTCATATAGTGAACCGGGCTCAAATACTCACTCTGAACCGGGCTCAAATACTCACTCTGAACGGGCTCAAATACTCACTCTGAACCGGGCTCAAATACTCACTCTGGGTCACAGGGCTCAGGTGAAGCTCTGGACAACCTCAACTGCCCTAAATATGATACAGACTTCACTTTTACCACAGCGAGACTGAACAATTTGGGAAAAATATCGAACTGTGATGTTGTATATACATTGTTTCTTCGTCATAAACATATCTGGAGTTGTGTTTTGGTTCATTCACACATGTTTAACGCGCAAACCCTGCAGATTTAGTAGTGTTGTAGTCACTAATCGAGACCAATACCAGTCCGAGACCACAGGATCCCGAGACCAGGACAAGACCAAGACCTCTGAGGGTCGAGACTGAGACAAGACCGAGACCATGGCCCATCAAGACCAAATCGAGACCATCTTTGTCATTTTCTACATTCATTTGTATTTTACAGTTATTTTGACACATATATATCAATGTTTTTATAAATCTAGCTCAATTTGATCTGATTAATGTCCACTGAAGCCTAAAATAAGCCAAGCAAACTATACTGCACTGAAACACTCTGCGCCCCTTTTTTGGACCCTCACCCACAGTTTGAGAACCCCTTCTTTAAGAGAATTTCCACTGGTACTTTACAGAAAAATGTGAAGAAATGGAATAAAATGTGTAGGATTTTTAAACCAGTTTTTTTAATTTTCTAACTGGAGTTACATTCTCTTACCGGTTTTATAGTGGGAATTAATGTCCGCACATTTACCAAACGCACGTCGTGACAAATACAGATGCATTTGTGCACTTTTGTCAAGCAAACTTCAACCACATGTTGTGATAAGAATTTTACTGCCGACAGCAGCGGCCGTAATGAAATATGATCGCACTCGACGAGTGTCAGACCTCGATTTTGAGACAAGACCAACTCCAAGCACCTTCAAGACCGAGACAAGACCGAGTCCAAGCACCTTCAAGACCGAGACAAGACTGAGCCCAAGCACCTTCAAGACTGAGACAAAACTGAGTCCAAGCACCTTCAAGACTGAGACAAAACTGAGTCCAAGCACCTTCAAGACCGAGACAAGACTGAGCCCAAGCACCTTCAAGACCGAGACAAGACTGAGCCCAAGCACCTTCAAGACCGAGACAAGACCGAGCCCAAGCACCTTCAAGACCGAGACAAAACTGAGCCCAAGCACCTTCAAGACCGAGACAAGACCGAGTCCAAGCACCTTCAAGACCGAGACAAGACTGAGCCCAAGCACCTTCAAGACTGAGACAAGACTGAGTCCAAGCACCTTCAAGACTGAGACAAAACTGAGTCCAAGCACCTTCAAGACTGAGACAAGACTGAGCCCAAGCACCTTCAAGACCGAGACAAGACTGAGCCCAAGCACCTTCAAGACCGAGACAAGACCGAGCCCAAGCACCTTCAAGACCGAGACAAAACTGAGTCCAAGCACCTTCAAGACTGAGACAAGACCGAGTCCAAGCACCTTCAAGACCGAGACAAGACTGAGCCCAAGCACCTTCAAGACCGAGACAAGACTGAGCCCAAGCACCTTCAAGACCGAGACAAGACTGAGCCCAAGCACCTTCAAGACCGAGACAAAACAGAGTCCAAATGTGGTCGAGCCCGAGACAAGACCAAGACCGTAAAAAACTGTCTCAAGACCGGTCTCGAGTACTACAACCTACAGCCTATATTTAGGCTGAGTTCTTCTCTCAAACTGAAAACACTCAGTCTTCTGATGTCATGGGATAATACAGGAAGTGCTCCTGTGTGTTTTTAAACTCTCACCTTCACTAGAATCATTTATCATACCACAACTCCTGGTATGTTTTTCAGGAGGTAACAACATTCTAACGCGTCTTGAAGCTCACAAGAGTTAATTTTGCGTAATATAGGACCTTTAAAAAAATGGGATTCTGTTCAAAGTTCACATTTTAAACATGCTCGGAGAAATTGACACTAATACTAATACAAGAATTCAGAACATGTGGAGGAAATTATGGTCCTTCTGAAAGTGTAGCCCTAATTTTGTCACTTTCATAACTCATTCTGAGCGTCCTCATAAGTCACCGCAGTTAGTTCATAAGTGTTTTCCAGAACCAGAGCGGAGTTTTGACATTACTGTAAAACTAACAACAATTAGCAAGGTAACAGTGCACTTCCTGGCTTGCAGACAGTTATAATTATAAGCACAAAGCAGTCTCATTTTGACTCATTTTAAACACGTCAAGGAGAATTGACAAAGACTGAAATCTGAACTGACAAACTAATATAAAAGTCACATTTCAGGACATGTTTATGCAGATTTAAGATACAGGGTTTGCAGCTTTTATGCAGAGTAAGAGATTTTTAGATCTTTTTGTCGAAAATCATGGAACTTTGAAAACTACAGCCTTTGCGATTTGCTAATTTTGTCCTTTCAAACTTTGAGTATTTCTATTAATCTTTCAGCCCTGTGATAAACTTTCCGAACTTGACACTTTTTTCTGATTTATCCTCGCGCATAACTCTCGCGGCTCGACTCCGTGCGCCGCTCCTCCGTCTGCATGTATCCTTCCACACTGCTGCCCGCCTGAAAGATGAGTGCTCTTGGCTTAAGGAGAGATAAATCTGGCAAAGGGAGTTTCTAAAAGTGAAGACAGACGCGCTCGCTGTGATCTGGCCCGGGAATAACAGCGCGGAGGACCTCCACTCCACTCCACTCCGCGCTAATGTTGAAAAGAATGGTGTTTTCTTTGGCAAAACGAGCCCGGCGCCCGCAGACGCGCAGAGACAGGTGGTACGTGCGCTGGCATTCTCGCGGCATTAGGGCAGTATTATGGGACGGGCGCTGGGCGGGCAGAGATAGAGATGGAGCTTTGGCACAGAGGGTGAGGGACAGAGGCAGGTGAGGGCGCCGGAGCGGGCTTGGCTTCGGAGCACCTTTGGATGGTACGGAGAGAGGAGTGAGTGACAATAGCAGCTGTACACAGGAAGCACCCAGGATAAAAACTGACAGGGCCTCATGTTTGAAATCAGACATAACATTCACGGGGCTCAGCCTAATCTAAAGGATTTTGCATGGCAACGGTACTTTGTTATTAGCAATAACGGACTGGCTCTGGCTCTCTTAGAATCAATATTTCCTCTCCAGTTGTTTCTCTGTGGGAGTTTTGCTCTAAAGTGAATAAATACTTAAAGATCAGTCAGCGTGAGGGGCTACGGGTGGATGTCACTCACAGCAGGAGGTGCCTATGTTTCCTCAGATTTATATTTTCTTTTTTGTGTGTGTGTGTGGACTGCAAAAGATTGTTAAAAAGTGTTGTGTAAACTGATGAAGAAGTGTTGTGAAATCGACCTGGAAACAACATGTTCCTTCATTTCTAAGGTCTTTTTTTTTTTTTTTTTTTTTTCCCAAAAATTAGGCCCTGTTTTCCCACAATTTCCTTTATCATCAGTTTGGATCAGATTTTATCCTCATTTCTCCCAGTTTGGTCAATTACACCCGACCTAATCTCCAGCAGCAGTTGACTACAAATGTAATGTAGAGGTCGAGGTGCAAAGGATCCTGTGTTCAAATGACTCTGAATCATCCCTTTAAATCAGAACAAATGTTATGAAATTTTGTGTATCTATTAAAGGGGTGGAGCTCTGGAACAACTGTACAGAAAATCTAAAATTGTGCACCATTCTCTTCCATTTTATAAAGAAGTTTAAATGTTTAACTCTGGGCAGATACATGAATTATGATACTTAGTTTGTACTGTACTTTGTTGTACTGTTACTGATTTGTGTGTTTCCTCTTGCTGTATTTATGAAGATGAACTGGAGTCAAGATGACACTCTGATAAAGATAAGATAAAATATGCCTTTATTAGTCCCACAGTGGGGAAATTTCAGTGTTGCAACGCACAATTTCAGAACAGCAGGAAAAGGTAACACAGATAATAAATAATAGCTACACCTTTTCGGTCATGTTAAATATGACTGACTGTAAAATAATGTCAGAATATACCTGTGACTGAAATAAATAAATAAAATCAATCAATAAATGCGGTATACAAATAAAAAAAGACTTTAATTTTGAGAAGAATCTTAGAAATTAGAAGTCTAAACTAATGAGAACACTTCACTGGAGACGCTTCTGTGTTTGTGTCTCA
The DNA here is from genome assembly GCF_026225935.1 of Boleophthalmus pectinirostris. NCBI lineage: Eukaryota > Metazoa > Chordata > Actinopteri > Gobiiformes > Gobiidae > Boleophthalmus > Boleophthalmus pectinirostris. The sequence goes on along the minus strand of NW_026571353.1, from coordinate 35,363,401 downwards.
ATGCAAATATTAATTTTGAGGCATAATAAATATTAAAACAACGCTACAAACTGAAGTAATCTACATGTAAAACATCAGCCTGTCTGTATTTTGCATTTCAAATTGTTGGTTGTTTTATGTTTTAATAAAAGTTACATATCAGAAACTTTGGAAGAGTGAATCCACTTTGCCACTCATCCAGGAGGCTTCAGAGCTCAAGTCCAAAACTCCAAACGTTTTATGGCACAGACATAAATACTGCTTCTCTTGGTATCACCAACAGCCATAAATTAAAGGCACCGTTTGTGTAGTCGCTTCCCAAAAGCAATAAAAAGTGCATTTAAAAGTTTACTATGTAACATTTCTGGTGGAGGGTCTTTCACCTGCTCTGATGTAATGTTTGTGTTTTTCTTGGAATGTTCTAGAGCAGTGCACTGGTCACATGGTCACATATATGTTATTAGGTTCTTTTTTCAGACCAAGAGGTTGTTTTCATGCCTGACAGTTTCTCAGGGTCACGTGATGTTTCTGAGATGTGTCCACTCAGCTGATTTAAACAGGTTTTGGAGCTGTCTTCCTACCGGTGGAGGCAGGACGACAGCACCATTTGCAGTCTGACTTCCTCAGGACAGTATCCCAGGTGTGTGAGAGTAAAAAGCCCCTTTGTCCCAGTGTATAGAACAGAGAGAACCACATTATGGACTGGGATGAAGCAAACATCACTGGGACAGATGAAAACAAACACCGTCACTGGATTAAAGAGGCAATTGAAATACAGAAATGTGCCCACGGGATGATAAACCGGGACAAGGGGGCTTTTTTACTCTCACATACCTGGGATACTGTTCTGAGGAAGTCGGACTGCAGATGGCGCTGTCGTCCTGCCTCCTCCGGTAGGAAGACAGCGCCAAAACCTGTTTAAATCAACTGACCAGACACAACACCCAGCAACATCACGAGACGCTGAGGAAGACCGCAGGTATGAAAACAAACTCTTGGTCTGAAAAAAGAACCTAATAACATAAATTATCGGAAGACCAAATGGACCTCATTGGACTAAAAGGGTCACATTTTTATACAGCGCTTTTCCCACCTTCAAGGCACTCAAAGCTCTTTACAACACGGAACCACTCACCCATTCACACACCAGTTTACACAGACAGTATGGGCGAGGTGGGTTAAGTGTCTTGCCCAAGGACACAACAACAGCATTCTTCTGTGGGAGCTGGAATCACACCCGCCAACCCGTGGATCAGTGGTTCTGACCGCTTAACCAATGATGTCGAGAGTATCAGAATCATGTTGAGAGATTTGTACGCATTACTGGCATTACAAACAGCTGAAAATATATGTATACTTTTTTCTTTTTTTCTTTTTTTTAAAGAAAATAACCTCAAATTGGAGATGTTATTGTCATGCTTGGTATCTCCCACAGTAACGCCTCTCCACAGATCTGGCCTGTCTTGGACTTTCAGCTACTTTGTTTACGAATTGTGCTGTACAAATAAATATATAACGCTGTCTGTCTCCACGGCGATACGTTTGAACCCAAAGTGTGGAACATTCCGGGAAAAGCAAAAGCAGGAAAAGCATGGGGACAAGACAGTGGCAGGTCTTCTACCAGAGTTGGGGACTTGCAAATCGTGACTTGGACTCGAGTCAGACTTGAGTCACTATTTTTAGGACTTGAGACTTGACTTGATAAAAGGGATTAAGACTTCGGACTTGACTTCGACTTGAAGATCAGTGACTTGGGACTTGACTTGGACTTGAAAAGACTTGAGAAGCACTTTTAAATCTGAATTAGTTTTACGACCGTAATGATTCACTCTAAGATCTTGTCAACACATTTAAAAAGGACAAAACCCATTTCTAAACCTCTTATAGACTCTATAAATACTCATATATATGTATACTATGAATTTTAAGTACAGTTTAGTTTAAAAAATATATATATCTAAGCTTTATTTGGACTTGAAATGACTTGAAGCTCAAAGCAGACGACTTGGACCTGACTTGTACTTATGGGCCAGTGACTCGAGACTCAACTTGGACTTTCCTGTATTTGACTTGGAACTCAGACTTGAGGTCCACGACTTGAGACTTGCTTGAAACTTGCAAAACAACAATTTAGTCCCACCTCTGCCTTCTACCAGAAAAAGTTACAGAGTACATCTTTAAGTTCACAGCTCAGTGACATGTCGTGGAGTTTAGTTCTAATGCGCCCTGACCAAAGAGTGGATAATAAAGCCGATGTAATCACAGCAGAGTTGATCAGAGCGTCAGAGTGTGTGTGTGTGAAGGCCTGTTTATCGACTCATCTGTCAGCGCTGGGTTAAAGACACACAGGGGACGCACACATGATGGATGTGTCTGTACGAGCAGATGTCCAAACTCAGATCTGGGTCTGTGCGGGAGGTGGAAATGACAACAACCCGGGACTAAATGCAACTGTGTTTTAAATAAATAAGATGGTAAATGAGTTTCAATAAATAAACATAGTGTCATATTATCAATTAAAAGGGCTTTGTTACTGGAGTTACAACAACAATCCACTTAAATGTCAAACTCTGAGCGATTGGCGATGGTGAAAACAAACTGCATAGACGTATGATATCTGCAGGACTAAAACAGGACTAAACCAGAACTGAACCAGGACTGAGTGTCAGGACGAGCACCAATGTAGATCGTCAGGTGACCGCAGGAGAAAAGATAGAAACAGAGCTCAGCTGTCACTCGATCAAGCTTTGCAGACATCCTGCTCCATGGACTCTGGGTTCTTCCTGTCAAGTCCAAGATTAGTCCTGGTTTAGTCCTGGTTTTGTCCTGGTTCAGCTCTAGTTTAGACCTTGTTTAGTCCTGGTTAAGTCCTGGTTTAGATCAGGTTAAAGTCCTGTTTTAGACCTGGTTAAGTTCTTGTTTAGAACTGGTTCAGCTCTGGTTTAGTCCTGGTTCAGCTCTGGCTAAGTCCTGGTTTAGACCTGGTTTAGACCAGGTTAAAGTCCTGTTTTAGACCTGGCTTAGTGCTGATTTAGTCCCTGGTGTAGGCCTGTTTTATATCTGGTTTAGTCCTGGTTCAGCTCTGGTTCAGCTCTGGTTTAGTCTTGGTTCAGCTCTGGTTTAGTCCTCTTCGGGACCTGGTTTAGACCTGGTTTACTTCTGGCTTAGTCCTATTTAAGTCCTGGTTTAGTCTTGATTTAGTCCTGGTTCAGCTCTGGTTTAGTTCTGGTTTAGTTCTGATTTAGACCTTGTTCATGTGTTGTGGCCTATGATTTATGTTCTGCAAGTGATTCTGAGTGGCGGTAATGTTAATAACATAATTCCGCATCATTTTGAGTAAAAAAAAAATTTAAAAAATCATGTATCTTACAAATATTCCAGCTTTTTACTGGACTGGCCCCTTTGTGTTTGTGCCCTCACTTAAAAAATCCCCCCTACACCACTGCCTGTGACAGTTTTATTAAAGGTCCAGATGTAACGTTGGAGTGGAAGTGGAACGTCACCTGGAAATTAAAACCATTCATTCTCCATAGTGCATGTGTGCATAAAGCTAAATGTGTTTCAAATAGGAAGTGAGCATGAGCGCGATTCAGCTCCGTCGACTTCAATTCACTTTGTGTTTTATCGCCGCTCTTTCTGTAATTGCTGCTGTCAGACTCGTCATTTTAATCTTCTTGGTGTTCGTATTAACCCGCTCTGCATGATCCTGGTGTTTCTGTTTCACTATTTTGTCTTTTTGCTTCCATTTTTTAAAAGCTTCAGATTCACCCCTATAGCCGACGGCCTCGATGAGCTTCATTTGACTTGAGGAAAAGGCTACTGGCGACGTCACACTCACATACTTCACTTTTTTACACAGATTATGATCGACATTTATACTGTAGAGCACGATGGCCAAAGGAACATCATTTCCATAAAAGAAAACAGATTTAGAGGCTCTTTACCAGCAAATAAGAGTCAGGTTTGTGGAGATGCAAGCCCTCTAATACCATAAACGCAACCGTATGAAAAAAACATGCTTCTATTTTTGTCCACTTTGCAGCCTGTTGACCTCTGACCTCCAGGCTGGGTCACACATGCATTTCCTCAACACCTCCCGTGTGTGTGTGTATATATATGTGTGTGTGTGTGTGTGTGTCTGTGTGTGTATGTGTGTGTGTCTGTGTTTGTGTGTGTGTGTCTGTGTGTGTTTAAAACAGCTCTATCCATAGACCCAATGTAAACACAGTGTAATGTACACCCAGAGCTACGCAAACTTCCCCTGCTCGACCTTTAGCTCCATCACACTCCCAAAATAACCCCCGGATCAGAGGAGACGGGAGAGCAGAGGGGGGTTTGGGATCTGGGGGCATGAGACCGGCTCTGGAAGTCCACAAACACACCACTTCTATTTTATGTTTACATGATGTTTTTTTTATTCCGAATTAATTGTTCTAAATTAAATAGTTCAGAAATAAAATATCCTCCTTTGAGTTTACATGGAAATAATAATTCTGAATTGAGGTTTACATGGAAAACACGTTAAATCGGCTTTATTTAATTCCGCTCCAAGTCTGGGGGTGGGGAAGGATTCTGATTGGACAGAGACACGAACATATTTACGTCGACCGGAAGAAAACACACACTTCATCTGCTTTTTTGTCATCTCGGTTTGTCCTTACGCCACGGACACAAACATGATCCAAATGTTTTTCGGAGTCGTTCTGATGATAATGAAGCAGCATCTGGAGAATTTTCTCATCACACTTTACGGGAAGAGTGTCGGAGAAGGGAGGAAGAAGACAAACTGAGTCGACGGCTGCTCTACCTCAGCCCACTCCCGCATCCCTCTCGCAAATCCAAAGAGCAGTGGATGAAAGTCCCAAGCCAGGACTGGTGGAGCCGGATCGCGACCAGAATTATTTTTAAGAATAAACGTTTACATGATCGAGGAATGAATTAATTTTGCTTTAAAATCGGAATAAACCACCCATTTACTTCGGAATTAAGTTTAATTCTGAACAATAATTCTCATTAGGAATTAAATGTTTATATGATCTTTTTAAACCGGAATTCATTTGTATTCAAAATTAAATGATGTTTCTTTGGAATTAAAGCTCTCATGTAAACGTGGCAACTGTGTTAGTGCTGAAATCTATAGCTTCCTCTTTTTCCTATAATTTTTTGTGCTGTTGTGTGTGTTGTAAGCTCAACTTTATATACTGTAGCTCTATCAGTGAGTGCGTATACATGCACATCAATAACCCGGTTATTAGCCATACCCCGGTTATGTCAGTATTCAGGTTACTGCGTATACATGCCGGGATACTCATATCCGCGTATACATGATCAAATGGAGTATCCCGGTTTCTTGACATAATCTTACAAATGCGCAGGCGCAAAAATTAACTTAAATCAATTTCATAAACCAGGAAAAATACAAACCGTGAGCTCCTTTAACATAAGAAGCTAAGGAGCTACGAGATCTCCCACAATCCACTGTGCAGATTCTTCATTAAAATCTTCTGCATAAATAAACTCAACTTTACAACATATAAACCATAAACACTATAGACACATCAGCCCGTTTGATCAGATAATTCAGCTGTGATCACATTTGTTTACGTTTTACAGAAATGAAACTTAAGACCGTAGGCTAATTAGCATAAACTGTTAGCGGCGATAAAAACAACTCGCTCCTTAACCGGGTTACTGAAACCGGGTTACTGCGTTTACATGCACCATCAAGAAACCGGGATACTCAAAAAACCCGATCATAACCGGGTTACTGATGTGCATGTATACGCACTCAGTATTAACTTCAGTTCAAACTGTATTTGTCTCCAAGGGGCCGAGATTAAAAATAAAAAGTGTCTTTACCTCTTCAAGTTCAAGTACAATCGCATTTCAAATAGAGCAGCTTCACCGAGCAGAACCTGGACGACTGAAGGGGAGAGTCAGGGAGGAGGAGGAGGTTCAGAGTCAACTTCAAAAACTCCTAATTATGAGTTTTACACTGCTAATTATGTCTATTAAACTCATAATTACGAGCTTAAAAGTCATAATTACGAGTTTAAAAGACATAATTATGAGTTTAAAAGTCATAAGTCATAGGAGTTTTCGAAGTGGACTCTGCTCTCGCCATGAAAACACATGAGCTGGTGCGATCATTTTACTGTAGAAAAGCCAAGTATGAACCCACTACAAGTAAAAATGTGTAGTTATCTTTAGGGATTTAACACTAACCAAAATACCGTGATATCATATCGTCAAAGTTGTCACAATAATATCGTGGACCATCACGTTATATCGAATTACAAGCCTCTTTACTTAAATTAAAAGTTATGGTGCAGCAATAACTAAAAAAAAAATAGAACTACATAGACCATGATCCTTTGCTCCATTTCAGTGCAAACTACAAGAAGAAATAACAGTTCTAACACTTTTAAGTCTTTGGATTAAGTCTTGTCAAGGTATTTTAAGAGGAAAAAGTCTCATATTAACAGTTTTGTTAACCTCCACAAAATAAATAAATATCGTACCGAGAGATTTGAATATTTTTACATCCCTAATCTTGAGCTTTCCCACGATATCGCAATAAATATCGTACCATGAGGTTCATACCCTGACGATATTGTATTGTGAGACTTGGATATTATTTTACTAATTCACTTCACACTGTATCTAAATTATTTGCCATGTGTTTTAGACTTTATGTGAGTTTTTTTTTTTATTTACTGACAGAAATTTGCTTCCATAAATATATTTTACTACCCAATAAGTAATTTTTTTCAGTGCAGTTGTAATAGTTTTGTTTTGTTTGTTGTTTTTTAACCACAAAGCTGCTAATCCACCTAGTTTACACATAATTTGCCAAAAAGTACTATACACAACACTATTAAAACACCATACAGATTTAAGTAGCAAAAGGCGAGCTGATTTAGTGTTTAGTTCCAGTTTAAACAGCGTCAGTGTGTGGAGCTTTGTGTTTGGCCCGTCAGGATGAGTGTGTGTGACACCAGAACACGGGGGCCTCCGCACAGACCTGTCAAACAAATGCGATGATTCTGTTTGGAAACTGTCAACAACTCCACAAAAGGACCATGGAAGCAATTATCCCCCAAGAACAAAACTGTCACGCCACCTCTGCTCCCCTCGTGTTTACCACAGTCACTGGCTTTGTGCTCGATCGCAAATCACATCTCTGAGTTTTCAGCGATGCCGTGACGCTGTTTACTCATCAACAGCAGGTTTGTTTCATCCGCTAATTTGTTTAAAGCTTCACTGTGTAGTTTTTTAAGGCCCAAAATAGTCTAAACTGAAAGCATGCTTTGTTTTTTGTTTTGTTTTTGTTCATTTTGGATGTTTTTACAGAGCTGAAAAACACAGAAAAGCATCTGTAGTTCTTCTTTGGCTTGCATCTCCACAAACCTGGCCCCAAAGTTTTGAAGTAATGTATAACTTTAATTTCCATGGAATTGTCAAGTGTCACCTCCAGAAAGTTACAGAGTGCTGCTTTAAAGGTTCTATATTATTGTTTTTCAATATAAAACCAAAAATAAACGAAAAAACAACAGTTTTTGGTTTTGTCTCCAAAACCAAAATGAAAAAACAGACAATGATTAGTTTTTTCAGTTTGCGATTTTGAGTTTAAATGAAGAATGGAAAAAACAGATAAAGGTAATTTTACGTGACTTCCATGACTGCGATGCCGGACTTTTGCGCCAAATACGAACTGAACCAGGACTGAACCAGGTCCAGGACCAGAGCGGATTCCAAGCTTTGACTCCGAGCCTCTGCACGGTCCGAGCCTCAGCTTCGAGCTCCGGCCCCTGGGCTCTGAGCCCCCGGTCTGGTCCTGGTCTGGTCCTGGTCTCAGTCCCGCTCTAGTCCTGGTCTGGTCTCAGTCTCGGTCTGGTTCCGGTCTCAGTCCTGCTCTGGTCCTGGTCTGGGTCTCAGTCCCGCTCTGGTCCTGGTCTGGTCTCAGTCTCGGTCTGGTCCCGGTCTCAGTCCTGCTCTGGTCCTGGTCCCGGTCTCAGTCTCGGTCTGGTGCCGCTCTGGTCCCGGTCTGGTCTCAGTCTCGGTCTGGTCCCGGTCTCAGTCTCGGTCGTCTTGGTCCTGGTCCGGTCTCAGTCTCGGTCTGGTCCCGGTCTCAGTCCTGGTCTGGTTCTGGTCTGGTCCCGGTCCTGGATCAGTCCTGGTTCAGTTCTGCATCGTAGTTTAAGTCAAGTAAACGGGAAACGGTCGTTATCCATTTTTTCCATTTTTCATTTAAAACGAATCATTATCTGTTTTTTCATTTTGGTTTTGGAGACAAATAATGAAGAAAACTGTTGTTTTTTCGTTTTCTTATTTTTGTTTTTATATTGAAAAATGAATGAACAAATAATACACAGATAAAAAAAACAGACCTGGAGTTGTGTTTTGTTTCATTCACACAATAGTGTTTTTGACGATTCCATTACCAAAATAATCCATATGATTCTAGTGAAGGTGTATGGACGTCCTGTATTACCTCATGACATCACTAGGTGGAACGGTGCATGTGTGAGAGAAGAACTCAGCCTAAATCTGCAGGGTTTGTGTGTTAAACATGTGCAAAAGAAAGAAAAAAAAAGCACAACTCCAGGTCTGGTTCGTGTAAAACTGTTCTTTCATTTTTCTGTTTTAGTGTCAAACAAAAAAACAGATTTCGACGTCTATTTCCAATACTTAATTAAAAGTTTATTTCAGATAAAACCAATCAAAAAACAGTCATCGTTCCCATTTCAATTTTGATATTTTATTATTCTCCGCTTCTTTTATAGTGTCACGTTTACTTTCGCGTCTTAGAAAATCATCGTTGAACTCCATGACGAGAAACACGAAACACTAGGGGTTTAACGATATCCAAGTCTCACGATACGATATCGTCACGGTATGAACCTCACGTTACGATATTTATTACGATATCGTGAGGACGCTCATGATTAGAGGTGTAACAATATCCAAATTTCTCGGTACGATATTTTCACGATATACATCTCACTGTTCGATATTTATTGCGATATTTTGTGGAGGCTAAACAGATAAAACTGTTAATGTCACTTTTTCCTCTTAAAATGCCTTGACAAGACTTAACCCAAAGACTTAAAAGTGCTTAGAACTGTTATTTCTTCTTGTAGTCTGCACTGAAATGGAGCAAAGGATCATGGTCTATGTAGTTCTCTGTCTTTTTTTAGCTGTTGCTGCACCATAACTCTTCATTTAAGCAAAGAGACTTGTAATTCGATATATACTGTGATGGTCCAGGATATTATTGTGAGAACTTTGACGATACGATATCACGATATTACGATATTTCAGTTATTGTTACATGCCTAGGAAGCGGCGATAAACTCCTTTGTTCAGCAGAACGTCCGGGTCAAATGAACCAGAGAGAATAAAATATCAAAACTGAAATAGTCACTGTTTGTTAGACTGTTTTTTGATTGGTGTTTTTTTTTTTTTTTGGCATTAAAACTGAGTAATGAAATAACAAACCCATTTTTTCCCCATTTTACTGCTTATCGTTCTTAATTGAAATTTAAAAGAACGAATGGTACAAGGACCAGGTGTGTTTGTGTTGAGGAAACAACATTATAACTTCGATTAAAAGTGTAACATAGACCCTTTCATGGTCTTGCAAATTAATCCAAACAATTGCCTCTGCGCAGAACGGTAGCAGACTTGTTCCAGTGAAGTCAGCCAGTTTCATATCCGTTTTCCATCTCTCAAAGAAACAAAAAATTGGAAAAAAAAAAAATGACTTAACTACAAAAATATAATACAGTGAAGAATACAAAATGTTCTGCCATAGTACATTTTTGTTTACAGCAGATTTGAATAAAACAAAAGAGCAGGGGCACTTGGTAAGTTTTTGCTTTTTTTTCCAAAACAACAGATGGTGCAGAGGTTGGAGACTAAACAAGGAAAATTATGCACACACACACACACACACACACACACAAATGATAACGCAACTCCAAAAAGAAGGAAACGACAACTAGAAATGAACTTAAATTTCCACTTTGCAAACACTCAAGCAGCTTTTGTTGGTTAAAGGGCCCAAATCCTGATCTTTGTTATAATGTTTTCCTCATCACAAACAGACCTGGAGCTGTGTTTTGTTTCTTTCACACATGTTTAACACACAAATCCTGCATATTTAGGCTGAGCTCTTCTCTCAAACTGAAAACACACTGTTCCACCTTGTGATGTCATGCAGTAATACAAGAAAGGCTCCGCTGTGTTTTTAAACGCCATACACCTTCACTGGAATCATTTCAGCCAACTACTCTAAAGCTGAACTAAAGGTAAAAGGAGCTGTTAACTTGAAAACTATCACTTCATGACATCACAAGGTGGGACAGAACATTTTGAGCTGTGGAGATGTGGTTAGCCTAATAATAAAGTGTTACTCAGACGCATGTGAATGAAACCGAATACATCCCCAGGTCTGTTTTGGAGGAGGTAACAAAAATTCTAACGTGATTTGAATTTCTCAAGAGTCAAAAGCCTAATACAGACCCTCGAATTTTAGCCTTAAAAATAAAAAAAAATTGAAATTTAGACAGCCAAAAGTTGATCCTCACTAGGGGTGTGCTAAAATATTGAAATATCGATAAATCGTATCATTTAATGTCATGATACAGTATCGATATCGTGGACTGCTGTGTCGATATATCGCCAAAAGGATTTTTATTGAACCGTATCGAAACGATTTGAAATACATGGAATGATATCGAATCGTAAGCACACTTTATTGAGATGCATATTGTATCGTGGCCTATGTATTGAAGTATGTATCGTATTGTGGCCTATGCATCGAGATATGTATCATATCATGGCCTATGTATCGAGATATGTATCATATCGTGGCCTATGTATCAAGATATGTATCGTATCGTAGCCTATGTATCGAGATAAGTATATCATGGCCTATGCATCGAGATATGTATCGTATCATGGCCTCTGTATCGAGATATGTATCGTATCGTGGCCTATGTATGGAGATATGTATCGAGGTATGTATCGTGTCATGGCCTATGTATCGAGATATGTATCGTATCGTGGCCTATGTATGGAGATATGTATCAAGATATGTATCGTATCGTGGCCTATGTATCGAGATATGTATCGTATCGTGGCCTATGTATGGAGATATGTATCATATCATGGCCTATGTATCAAGATATGTATCGTATCGTGGCCTCTGTATCGAGATATGTATCGTATCGTGGCCTATGTATCGAGATATGTATCGTATCGTGGCCTATGTATGGAGATATGTATCATATCATGGCCTATGTATCAAGATATGTATCGTATCGTGGCCTCTGTATCGAGATATGTATCGTATCATGGCCCATGTATCGAGGTATGTATCGAATCGTGGACTATGTATCAAGATATGTATCGAATCGTGGACTATGTATCGAGATAAGTATCATATCATGGCCTATGTATCAAGATATGTATCATACCGGCAATTTATGACTGATTCCCAGCTCTAATCCTTGCTTTTCCTAACGTCGTCATACCACTACTGACAACAACTAGCATGCTAACAGCACACAAGCCTTATTTTACGGTTCGCAGACAATAGAAAGGCTTTATAATTACATTCAGGCAACACTCAGCGGCCTCATTTTGACCCCAACAGCTGCTTTCACAATATATCTGTACCGCAGCGAGACAATTTGACTTGATTGCGTGAAAAAATCTGGTTAGAGCTTCTTTAATCCAACAGAAAAAAACACAAAGGTGGTTTTGTCAGAGGAGAAGTGCGGCCTGAAGACTGTAATAGCGTTGGACTACAGAGCATCATTACAGCTGAAGTCTAAGTGCTGTAATTAAACTGTTCGCATTCGGGATTGTTCGGAGAAAGTTCTTGGACAAAAACGGAGCCAGCGTTTCACTGAAAGCTCCGTCTTCATTTAACCTTTGACTGCTCTGCGAAAACTCCACCTCTGCAATTACAGAAGACGCATTGTGCCTGTGTTTGCCATTTTGTTATAATCTATGACGCCTGTGAATCATTATGTTATATTTTGGACATTTTAATTCACAATATTCATCTAAAACGACATGAAGAAATCAGTAGAATTGTGGTGCCCGATGGAAGCAGATTTTTTTCACGCAATCAAGTCAAATTGTCTCGCTGCGGTACAGAAATATTGTGAAAGCAGCTGTTAGGGTCAAAATAAGACCACTGTGTGTTGTCTGTATCGAAGTATAAAGCGTTAAAATATAAAGCTTGTGTGCTGTTCGCATGCTAGTTGTTGCCGTAAACGTCATCACAACAAAGCACCATGCGGCTGTTGGCTCTTCCAATGGATCTGCACAACATGATTTTTTTTTGTGCCAAAATGACTACATGACTACGCCAAATTCTACACGTATCACCGATTAAGAAAACTAAATTGTAGAAGGAAGTAAGTACAGAGCAGTGGGCATGTTGATGAGAAGGGGAGTTGTTCGGCAAAATGACCACTGTTACTTCAAAACTGTAATGTGTTATTTATGACTTTCAAAGTAATTTGTAACATTATAATATTACTGTATTTAACATGTAAAATATGATACGACTATTACAGCACTTTAACTTATTCTCAACAAAATAAACCAGGTCTAAACAGGTCTGAACCAGGACTAAACCAGGACCAAACCAAGACTAAACCAGGACTGAACCAGGACTGAACCAGGACTGAACCAGGACTGAACCAGGACTAAACCAGGACCAAACCAAGACCAAACCAAGATCAAACCAGGACCAAACCAGGACTAAACCAGATCTAAACCAGGACTAAACCAGATCTATACCAGGACTAAACCAGGACTGAACCAGGACCAAACCAGGACTAAACCAGGACCAAACCAGGACCAAACCAAGACCAAACCAGGACTAAACCAAGACCAAACCAGGACTAAACCAGGGCCAAACCAGGACCAAACCAAGACCAAACCAGGACTAAACCAGATCTATACCAGGTCTAAACCAGGACTAAACCAGGACCAAACCAGTACTAAACCAGGTCTAAACCAGGACTAAACCAGGACTAAACCAGGACTAAACCAGGACTAAACCAGGACCAAACCAGGTCTAAACCAGGACTACCTCAGATCCGCAGACTGAAAGTCTGTCCAAGTACCAGGAGCTAGTTTAGACCTGGTTCAGTCCTGGATTAGACCTGGTTCAGTCCTGGATTAGACCTGGTTCAGTCCTGGATTAGACCTGGTTCAGTCCTGGATTAGACCTGGTTCAGTCCTGGATTAGACCTGGTTCAGTCCTGGATTAGACCTGGTTCAGTCCTGGATTAGACCTGGTTCAGTCCTGGTTTAGACCTGGTTCAGTCCTGGATTAGACCTGTCTTAGTCCTGGTTTCTTCTGCTCAATAAAAACTGCCTGTGAAGTGATGATGTATTTTTGACAGTCGAGTCGCATCTGTGAAAAATCGTAAATTTTCATTTCGTGATTGTAATTCTTGATGTTGTAACTTTTTAACTCATATTCTGACAGATAAAATACACACAACACATTTTCTGTACGACTGGACTCATTGTAAAGTTTACAAATATTTACTTTACATTCACCTACAGACAAATATGCACAGATTTCTATCCTACGCACATGAACAATTCTGAAAGTCATTTTTGAAACAGTTTGCGGAACGTTCTCTCCCTCGTTCAGAACTTACGAAACCCCGCCGTCTCTGACCCCTCCCTCGGAAATAACCCGTCTTAGGGCTTTACCTGTTTACCATTATTCAGCGCTCCCCTGGACATGTGGAGCCCATGTGTGACCACTCGTTCGCAGCCTCACCGTGCCGAGCGATCGCTTTGAATCACTCCGGCCCAAATGGGAAGAGCGTTGGAAGCTTTGGCTGCCTGTTCCACTGGTGTTTAGAAGCGATCCATCTCTGCTCATTCTAATCTCTAATGAGGTTTTAATACGGACTCGGTCTGTCCAAACTATGCATGTAATTATCAGCTGTTATTTAACCTTTTGCAGGCTCTTCTGGTGTTGTCACGATACGAAAATGTCAAACTTGATACGAGGCAGTAGGCTGGATACACAAAACAGATTCCAATCCCGTGATGAAAATAAAAACGCTCTTTATTTAGATAATAAAGTGTGAGTTTATGGAGTGAGGAAGCTTTCGGAAATATTCATGTGCGTAGGATAGAAACCAGTGCGTATTTGGCTGTAGTTGAGCCTAAAATAAATATTCGTAAACTCTCGAATGAGTCCAGTCGTACAGAAAATGTTTTGTGTGTATTTTATCCTTGAAGAATTATAATCACGAAATTAAAATTTACGATTACGCTTCCTTCAGTACGAATACGAATTCACAGACACGACTTTACTGTCAAAAATATGTCTGCTTAGACCTGGTTTAGTCCTGGTTTAAACCTGGTTTAGTCCTGGTTTAGATTTGGTTTAGATCTGGTTTAGATCTGGTTCAGTCCTGGTTCGGGCCTGTTTTAGTCCTGTTCAGTCCTGGTTGAGTCCTGGTTCTGTCCTGGTTTAGATCTGGTTTACTTATGGTTTAGTCCTAGTGTAGTCCTGGTTCAGTCCTGGTTTAGATCTGGTTTAGTCCTGGTTCTGTCATGGATCAGTCGTCCTGGTTTAGTCCTGATTCAGTCCTGGTTTAGACTTGGTTTAGATCTGGTTTAGTCCTGGTTTAGATTTGGTTTAGATCTGGTTCAGACCTAGTTCAGTCCTGGTTTATACCTGGCTCTGTCCTGGTTTAGTCCTGGTTTAGATCTGGTGTAGTCCTGGTTTAGATCTGGTGTAGTCCTGGTTTAGACTTGGTTTAGTCCTAGTTCAGTCCTGTTTTAGTCCAAGTTCAGCTCTGCTTTAGTTCTCCTGGTTCAGTCCTGGTGTAATTCTGGTTTAGACCTAGTTTAGACCTGGTTTAGTCCTAGTTCGGTCCTGTCTTAGTCCTAGTTTAGTCCTGGTTTAGTTTCCATGGATACTTTATGTCATTGCTCTGTCTGGTTCAGTCCTGGTTCAGTCCTGGTTCAGTCCTGGTTCAGTCCTGGTTCAGTCCTGGTTCAGTCCTGGTTCAGTCTGGTTTCATCTGCTCAATAAAAACTGCCTGTGAAGTGATGACATATTTTTAACAATTGAGTTGCATCTGTGAAGAAAACATGATCGTAAATTTTCATTTTGTGATTGTAATTCTTGATGTTGTAACTTTTCAATTCATATTCTGATGGATAAAATGCACACAACACATTTTATGTACAACTGGACTCACTGTAGAATTTACAAATATTTACGTTCAACTACAGACAAATATGCAGATTTCTATTCTACGCACATGAATATTTCTGAAAGCTACTAGTTATTTTGAAACAGTTTACAGAACATCCTAATTATTCACCAGAATGAATTTATAAGGACTTTTCACAACTTTCAGAGACCAGAGCAGAGTTCAAATAGCATGCTAACACGCACTTCCTGATAAGTGGCTAATAAAACGCTTTATAATTAGATGCAGACAGCACACAACGGACTATTTTGACACTGCGTGCATTGCGTAACTTTTCTAGTCTGATTCATCAGCTGGTTTCACTTCGTGGAAACTGTCTGACCTCACAGCAATAGGATTCATTCGCTCAACAGTAGGTGGGTACTTTTTTATTTAACCAATCGCTGCTCTTTGGTCGTGACGTATGTAATGCGCCAAATCCCATAAGAAGAAGGACAATAACGTCTTTCTCCTTGATAAAATTCACCAAACATTCTCTTTGTTTCGGCTTTAAATCCTCGATCTCGGGAATCGTTGCCAACACAGAATGTCTGTCTTCGTCTACATCCATCTCGACGCTTTGTTTACTGTTGTGCTGTTCCATAAAAGGGACCCAGACAGACGCTTGAGTTTGACGTCATGGCTTCACAGCTCTTCACTGATAAGTCAGTTCATGGTCTACAACTTCTAAGATTGTTGCCAACAGTTTAGTGCAGGGGTGTCTAACATATGGCCTTGGGGCCAGATCCGGCCCTCCAAGACTTTTAATCTAGCCCTCGGTGGATTTTCTACTAAAATATTTAATTATATTTTCTATTAAAATATTGATAGCACTTTGTCTAGCACAAAGCAGTCGTCTTAAAGGACGATTTTGACGAATGAGAAAAGTGGAAAGTGCAGGATTTTCCAAGAAAATTTGACTTATTCCTATTTGCATACAAGTTCATGTTAAAACATTGTGTTTTTCTTAAAGTTTCAGGTTGTTGTAAAAGAAAGAGTTCATCAATTAAAAAAGATTTCTGTAATAGATTTGCGTTTCTCTGCACAAATATTTGAACTTATTGTTATTTTTGGACTATATATTCGAATGAATTTTCTGATCCGGTCCCTTTGGGATCAAAGTAGGTTGGATACGGCCCCCGGACCAAAATGAGTTTGACACCCCTGGTTTAGTGTTTTCTGATTCCTGACTTAGTCGCTGGAGAGAAATGAAATTGAGCCGAAGCACTAAGTGGCTATAACTTTTCTGGTGAAGCCGTCAAATGCTTTTCTCAATGGAGATGTTATTGCTGTGTCTGGAATGTTTCACAGTGTGGCATTAAACCTTTCTATCTTCATGGAGACCAAACCAGACCGAGTTACAGGAAAGGCGACTCCACTCAGTCAGAACGCCTGTTTTTCTAGGTATTTTTGAGCTATAAAACCACTTGTAACTGAATAAATATAAGGTAGAACTGTTTAAAGTCATACTGTGGAACATTCTAGGCACAGCAATGACATAGCTATAGAAACCCCCAACCAAAAAATTACACAGCGCACCTCTAACAAATTGCTAAATAAACATCACTTCCTAGTTGCTATATTTTCAAGTTTATGAACTGGCAACCGAGCGACTGATTTCACTGGAAGATAAAAAAGAATGTGGTTTTATTAAATGAGATGATCTTTTCCCAAATGTGTCATGTTGAATTTGTGTGGGTCCAGCGCTCTGCCAGCTCTGATCTGTCTGTATCACTGGAGGAGCGCCGGCTTTGTCAAACAGGCTCAGACTATAAAGAAAAGACTCTGAACCGGGGCCAAAGTCCTGACGCTTTTGGACGGAAAAATAAAGAGTGTGGGAAAAACGGGGGAGCTGGTGTTGATCTGATTAGTGCCGTGAAAATTGGTGCAAAAATACTAATTAAAGTTGCACTGGGTGACTTTTTGGTTGGTGGTTCTGCCCGGAATGTTCCACAGTGTGACATTAAACAGCTCTACCTTACATTTATTCAATTATAGATGGTTTTACGGTTCAAGAAATACCTCAAAAAAACAGAGATTCTGACTGTGAGTGGGTTCGGCTCTCCGCAGATCTGACCTGTAATGCAGCAGTTACAAACTAGCTGCCATTAGAAAACACTCAAAAAAAAAAATCAAACTCCTAAACTGGTCCATGAACGCTCGGACTGATCACAGACTCCGGAAAATGTGCTGCTTAAATCCGCGATTTCACGAGTTTTAAGAAAATATAAAACTTTTTGACAGTGTTTGCGAATGCCAAACTTTCCACCATAGAAATACACGTAGAACAACCCCCGTGTGATGTCACTGCAAAGTATCAATAGCAAACACAAGCACAATAGGTCTTCTTTAAATGCTAGTTATGATTTTGAGGTGGTTTTATGCAACATTTTGAGGAGTTTTTCCGATTCAAATGCAGTGTTGGGACTAACGCGTTATAAAAGTTAAAAAAAATAGTCATATTTTACTCGATACAAATGTCAGTAACACGCGTCACAGTGCATTTTTAACCTGGATTGAGGTGGGTTTTTTTGGTTTTCTTCATGCAAATTCGCTAAAATTCCCTGCGATATCAGCAGTGGTGAAACGGCGGAGATGCGCCGGTGTAGACCGTCAGGTGACCGCAGGCGAAGGGACCAGCAGAACTCCACGCTCCACGGGGCTAAACACAGCTGACGCCCGATCACACTTTACAGACGCCCTGTTCCATGGACTCGAGGTTCTCTCAGGGGCGGTCCTAGATTCCAAGTTCTACTCCAAGATTAGTCCTGGTTTAGTCCTGATTTAGTCCTTATTTAGACCTGGGTCAGTTCTGGTTTAGACCTGGTTTAGTCCTGGTTCAGTTCTGGTTTAGTCCTAGTTTACTCCTGGTTTAGACCTAGTTTAGTCCTGGTTTAGACCTAGTTTTAGTCCTGGTTTAGATCTAGTTTAGTCCTGGTTTAGACCTAGTTTAGTCCTGGTTTAGACCTAGTTTAGTCCTGGTTTAGACCTAGTTTAGTCCTGGTTTAGACTTAGTTTAGTCCTGGTTTAGACCTAGTTTAGTCCTGGTTTAGACCTAGTTTAGTCCTGGTTTAGATCTAGTTTAGTCCTGGTTTAGACATAGTTTAGTCTTGGTTTAGTCCTGGTTTAGACTTAGTTTAGTCATGGTTTAGTCCTGGTTTAGACTTAGTTTAGTCTTAGTTTAGTCTTGGTTTAGTCCTGGTTTAGACTTAGTTTAGTCCTGGTTTAGACTTAGTTTAGTCCTGGTTTAGACTTTCTAGTTTAGTCCTGGTTTAGACTTAGTTTAGTCCTGGTTTAGACTTAGTTTAGTCCTGGTTTAGACTTAGTTTAGTCCTGGTTTAGACTTAGTTTAGTCTTGGTTTAGTCCTGGTTTAGTCCTGATTTAGACCTAGTTTAGTCCTGGTTTAGTCCTGGTTTAGACTTAGTTTAGTCCTGGTTCAGTCTTAGTTTAATCCTGGTTTGTTCCTGATTCAGTTTTAGTTTAGTCCTGGTTTAGTCCTGGTTCTTAGTTTTGTCTTGGTTCAGTCTTAGTTTAGTCCTGGTTTAGTCCTGGTTCAGTCTTAGTTTAGTACTGGTTTAGTTCCTGGTTCAGTTTTAGTTTAGTCCTGGTTTAGTCCTGGTTCAGTTTTAGTTTAGTCCTGGTTTGTTCCTGGTTCAGTCCATATCGGGCACAAAAGTTCAGCATCTTCACAGTTATTTTGGTGTAATAGTCGTGTAATGTTTTACATTTTAAACACAGTAATATTGTAATGTTACAAATCACTTTGAAATGACAGTAACAAGTCATAAATAAATAGCACATTACAGTTTTAAAGTAACTTGCCCAACAGTGTTTGCGAATGCCGAACTTTCCACCATAGAGCTACACGTAGAACACCCCCAGCCTGATGTCATAAGGTCTTCTTTAAATGCTAGTTACGTTTTTGAGGTGCAAATAATCGAGTTTATACATGGGTTTAATAAACCCGGTTTATGCAACATTTTGAGGAGTTTTTCCCATTCAAATGACATATCTTGTTTGACGTTGTTAATCTCTATGGCAACAGTCCAGTTTTTTGTTATGAAACCTACCTGGACGGCGGAGAGATTACACAACCGCTCTAATTTCTTAACATTCTCAAACCCATAAATACGTACAGATAACGCTGAAAGACGGATCACATCTCCACACATCTGATTCACTGATATCACTTTAATAGGTTTTGGTCCATCACATCTGCTGCCCACATTTTCCACTCAAAAAAAAAAGAGTTTATGTGAAAAAGAACAACTTGTGTGATAGTTAAACCCTCCCATACACACACCACATGTCGCTGTATCTTTTCCCATCTTTCTACTTTGACCTATTGTGAAAAATATCAAATAAATAGCCTGGTTCAATGAATAAACGATGGAATAATGGGTTTTTTTTTTGAGGTCTCGGTATTTATCATCTAGACCATTTCTTGGCACTAGTGGGAATTTTGTGTCCTTGTTTTGTACTTCCATTACATTTGAGATGTTGGGGGTCACATAAGAAACTTGTGTGAGTCAGTTTAAAGGCGCTGTACCTCATATTTACTCTCTTCAAACACAAAAAAGTTATTCTGAACATTGACTCTATAAGTGAGCACGGGCGAGCTTCAGCTGGCTCTGATTCACTTTCTATTGCAAAACCGTCACCCCTTTCTCCGTAATTGCTTCTGTCAGGCTTCTAATTTTTGTCTTAAAATGTTCATATTAACCCTCTCTACATGCTCCTGGTGTTTTTATTTCCCAATTTTGTCCCTGAATCAAAAGATGAACATTAAAGGTTGTATGGAGGATTTTTTGTTTTGTTTCAGATTGTCATTGAAACGTTAAAATACCATTACAGAGATGCAGCAGCCTTGTAATTATGATGACCAAAAAAAAAAAAAAGAAGGAAAATCTGTCAACTGTGGACGTAGTGAGGGCAGATAAACATCAGCCAATAGAAAACAAGGCTGCCTCATTTTCTATTGGCTGTTAGGTTGTCAATCAAACTCCCTACGTTTCTAGTGTAACTGACTCATTGACGCGCGGGGATTACGTGGTTTATGCAGCGGTTCTTAGAGGCTTTTTGAAACTGTCGCTTCATCGCAGTTCGCACAAAGTTTGTTGCGATGGCGGACGAGAATCCATGACCAGTTCGCCGCAAAAGAAAGTCCGTTTTCGAGATCGCTGAAAGAAGAAGAGAAGGGGAAAAGGAGCAAAGCCAAACTGAGGTGATTCTTGGAGATTCCTTCCAGCGACTGAAGCAGACGAAGGTCGCTAAATTATTTCTAGACAAGTCACTTCAACAGTAATTCCGAACGCCCACTGGCTGTAAACATGTGTGATTTCTAGAGTAAAGAGGCGGGAGGAGATGTTTCTACTGAGGGAGCTGTGGAGGAGGAACATTTGAAAAAGAACTGTCGCTGTAGTTCTCTTCCCTTAAAAAATCCTCTATACAACCTTTAAGGCTACGTTTATATGATGAAGGTCTGAACAGAAGATGCAAAAGTGGCGTCGTGTTTTCACTTTTTAATCCACGTTTAGACGAAATCTGCGTGCATACAGTAACGCAAAAGTGTCTGAAAGTCGATTGTGTATGTTTGTACTTAAAGCAACAAGGGCGTCTTTGGACATACAGAAGTTTTCACGCCACCATTTTCATCAGCTACTTCTTCCACAAAGTTGTCCCACCATCGACTGGTTCTCCAGGTCTCGTCCATATCCGTCTGAATCGCCTGAAACGAACTGGTGCTTCCAGAATTTGACAGAGGTGATTGCAGATCCTTCTCTGTTCACTGCAGATTCTGTACATTTGTTGTTTTACCTGCTGTAAGTTTATTAGAGCTGTCAGAGCAGCTTGTTTCTGTGTACTGTATGTATGTGACGTAAACGTGTACACGACCTGAGCAGATCTGACCAGAGTTTTGCGTCTTGGGCAGTGTAGACGGAAACACTATGGAGGAGCGTAATCAACTTTTCAGATTTTTGAGTTTTTAAGCTCCAAAAACGGCGTCACCATCTAAACAAAAGGCACTCCCGATAAAATATTTTGTCGTTTTTACCCACAAGCGTCTTCGTGTAAACAGGTCCCAGTAACAGACCAATGAGGCGCCTTCTGGTTGCTCCTGCTAGTGTTCGCAACATGTTTGATTGACAGCGTTGCAAAGCATCCACACCCCTGGTTTGACAAGGGGCGGACACTCAGCAACATGTTTCTTTGTCGGAGCTGCTAACACTTGCGGCGCGATCTTGGAGAAAGTAATGGAATTACAGGGCATTATCTTCAACTGCCTCGCTCTTAATACCTGCATGAAGTTGGCCCCCCATCAAACGCAAACCTACACAAAAACTATGTCAGTCGTTTGTGCTGTTTTTTCTGCTGCAAAAAGTTTAGTTTGTACTGCTTTAGTTTTGGAGATTTTAACAATTATTTTATAGGTCAAATTAGGGTCAGCTTGCACCCGGGAAGCTTCAAAATGCTTCAAACTTGCACAAAATGGTTTGTGCTGCCAAAAATTTAGTTTGTGCGATTATGGTTCTTAAGATATTAGCAGTTTTATTTTGGCTGATGGCGTCATCCAGCCCCTCAAAATGTTAAATAGCCTCAAAGCAGGCAGAAAATTATACAAAATATTTAACTTTTCCACAGCCTGAGATCATTTATCTTCACTAGTTTTGCGGAGTTTTGCTAAACAAACTAAAATTTTGCTGGACAAAACAACACAAACGAAGCACAAACAACATTTTGGTCTGTTTTAGAGCATTTTGAAGCTTCCTGGGGACTGGCCGACCCCAACTTGACCTATAAAAGAATCATTAATATGTCCAAAACGACTGCAGCACAAACAAAACTTTTGCAGCACAAAACATCACAAAGGATTGACATAAATTTTGTGTAGGTTTGCATTTGATGGGGGCCAACTTCACAGAGGTGCTCACAATTGTTTTTTTGGTTGCTATGATACCGTTGTAACTTCAGCCTCGATGAGCTTCATTTGACTGAAGCCGAATGATGAGTTTCTAATCGCTTTTAACGACTTTCAGAACCCAGAGTGGTCACGGTAAAGCTAACAACAACTAACACGCTAACCGCACACTTCCTGATTCTGCACAGTTGACTTATTTTGACCTCAAGAGCTGCTAATGAAACATTTCGGTACTGGGGCAAGACACATTTTGAAATTAACACTAGTATTTTGTGCATTTATGAATCAGTTTACGGGGATTATTCTGCTTTAGGGTTTTTGTGCAAGCGACATAAAGTAGTCTCAATATTCTGTAGCTTTTTATCGCACTTTAAAATCTTATATTGTGTCAAAAACCGAATAAAATGAGTTAAACTAAGTGAAGCCACTTAAACTACCACAGGACTAGATGTGTTTTTTCCATTACTGTTTTTGGGTCATTAAAAGTCCAGATGTTGACTTAGACTGGACATTCCAATATTAACACCACACCAGAGTGAAACAGTGGACTTTTAATTAGGACAAGGACAAAGAGAAAATAAACGACCGAAAACGTAATGGTTCAGTTTGTGTCATCTAGAGTTCTGTCCTGGTTTGGCCCTGTTCAGTCGTCACGTAAGCCTGGTTAAGCGCATTATAGCTACACTAAGTCACTTTTTGGTGCGAGGTTTGCTTCCTGCTTCTCACCATTGTATTTCCTGGAATGTTCCACAGTATTCTGTTGCGCATAGCTGACAGGTTTAGCAAAACAAAGCTAGGATGCACTGGTTCAGAGCTCAAGACTGCACCGTCCCACAATATTTAGAATTTTACTAATGTTAAACCAATGAAGTTTTTTTAGTTTTTGTTTTTTTAGATACTTTACACTAAACGCTGTGTTAAAAATCTGCTTTTTTGTTGTTGTTTTTTTAGCTTTTTATGATGTTATAGTTGTTTCCTCTTCTCGTTTACTCTCTCGATGTTTTAGTTCGAGTGATTTGTTCATGTTTGAGCGATGATTAATTGGTTATTATCGACAGCAGCTCAGTTGGTAGAGCGTTTGTCCACTGATCTGGATGTTGGTTCAAATCCAACCAACAAAAAAAAAAAGAAATCACTGGTAGAGTGGTCAGATCCACTGGCCCACGGGTTGATGGTGCAATTCCAGCTCCCACACATGAATGCTGTTGTTGTGTGCGCGGGCAAGACACTTAACCCACCTCATCCCCAGTGTCCGCATACTCTGTTGTGTGAATGTTAATTCATGTTAATATAATTGTGTGAAAATATTGTCCTGAAAACAGCGCCGTCGCAACTTAATAATAACCCTGATTTTACTACATAGAAACAGTCTGACCTTGCAGTGTTCGCTCGACGGTAGGAGGGCACTTTTTTTAGTATTTACCAATCGCTGCTATTTGGTCATGACGTATGTAATGCGCCTCTAACAAGGTTAACTGGTATATTAAGCTTTTCCCAAATCCCGTAGGAAGAAGGGCAATAATGTCTCAATCTCGGGAATCGTTGATAACACAGAATGTATGGCTCTTCGCTGATTGGCTGGTACCCAAACTTGCACTTCCAGGGTTCTTGCAAACCGTCTAGTGCACAGGTGTCAAACATGAGGCCCGGGGGCCAGATCCGGCCCTCCAAGACTTTTAATGTGGCCCTTGGGTGATTTTCTACTAAAATATTTTAATTATATTTTCTATTAAAATATTGGTAATTTTTCTGCGGTGCTTATCATAAGCAGCGTCTCCAGCGTCTCTGTACGTGGCCCCTCCCACCAGAGCAGCACAAATGAAGACTTGTCTCTTTCCAAACGCTCTTAAAGGACGATCGTTTTGACTGTTGACCGTGACACCCTCATCAGCAAAATGTCCAACATGAGAAAAGTGGAGCCGAGTGCAGGATTTTCCAAGAAAAATTGACTTATTCCTATTTGCATACAAGTTAATGTTAAAACATTGTGTTGAAATTGAATTTTTCTTGAAGTTTCAGGTTGTTCATAATATTATAAATTTTGTAAAAGAAAGAGTTCATCAATTAAAAAAGATTTCTGTAATAGATTTGCGTTTCTCTGCACAAATATTTGAACTTATTGTTATTTTTGGGGTTTATATGACATGAGTTTTCTGATCCGGCCCCTTTGGGATCAAAGTCGGTTGGATACGGCCCCTGGACCAAAATGAGTTTGACACCCCTGCTCTAGTGTATTCTGATTCCTGACCTAGTCGCTGGAGAGAAATGTCACCCCGACCAAGGAACAAAAAAGGAACCTTTGATAAAAATGGAAATGCTGCCTCTCTGACAATTAGACGTCAGTGTTTGAGTGGCAGCATGTCACGGTCCTTTGGAGGTGCCGACTCTTTATTGTGATGACGTTTATGGTGACGTCAGCTCCCACACCACAATTTTCTAACACAGAATTCTGTGAACTTGTTTCTTTTTTAAGTAATTTTAAATGAATATTGCAATAAAAAAAAATTTAAAAAGTAAATTATAACAATGATCCACAAGTGTCAGATTATAACTATAGATTATACCAGACACAAGTGCAAATAGGTACGCTTTAATACTATAGTGTGATAAATGTGTTTACCAATAGTGACCCAGAAACTTCTCAGGTTGGTCCATGTTTCTATTTATTACTTTTTTAACACGTTTTAAAGGTTTTTGCTACTGCATCTTTATGGACATTTGACACTCTTTCTTCAAACATGACAGATTTCCACAGCAACAGTATCTGGACTTTTGTATTTAAAGTAAATCTTACAATCTTACTTTACAATGCCAGCCTCCTTTTTAACTCAAATGACTCGTTATGCAACAAAACCACCAAAGCACAATCTTCATTCTGAAACCCCTCCACTGACAATGGCAGTAAAGCTGGATCTGGCTCAGATCCGGAGCTAACTGCCCCCAAAATGGCCCTCGCTTACATCGGCCTAATAAAATCAAACTGCTACTTAATCAGACGAGTGCGTTTCCATGTGTTTTCAATGGGGCATACATTTACCCTACAAGGCCTGAAATCTGCTGCAACGTCATTCGGCCAATCAGGGACGAGCTCGCGGTCACATGACCTTTTACGGCTTTGAGATGTCAACAAAACCCGAGCTCGTAACTGTTTTTGCACAAATCCTGGACTTCTTCACTGTTGTTCATATTATGTCATGAGTGTAATGGCTTTAAATTGCTCTAACTTTCACCACTTTTACTGTCACAATTTAAACATGGTACGCCCTGGAGCGAGCTTTTTCTTTTTTTTTTTTTCTTTTGTCCTTTACTTCTAGGACAAAAGTGCAGAAGTTGAACTCTCTCCCAAAACCCACTCTTAGTAAAATATGATGAGACAGATGCCAGGGTGAAACTGCCAGCTGCACAAAAGTCTTTTCATGTTCGCTGTTGGGCAGAATTCTTAAGTAATGGGTTTTCGGAATGATAAAACGCTGCTGTTGCTATAGTGATTAACAATTTAAAACAATATATATACAATGAGGTGATCAAAATGTTGCGTATCAGAGGCGGTGAGGCAATGAAAAACCTTTGTGAAAGCCTGATCTGCTCACATCTCCGAGGCTAAACAGGGCAGAGCATGATTGGTACTTGGACTGAAAATTGCTGGGATTACCACAGGTGCCACAGTGGGGCAGTAGTAGTGGCAAAAGCTGTTCTTGTGTCCTTAGGCAAGACATTTCACCCACATTGCCCATACGAATGTGGTGTGTGAGTGTCGGTGGTGGTCAGAGAGGCCGATGGCACCGACTGGCAGCTTCACGTCTGTCAGTTTGTCCCAGGGCAGCTGTGGCTAAAGGATTATCTTACCGCCGCTGAGTGTGGAGTGAGTGAATAATGCTATAAAAGTGCTATATATAAATTAAATGTATCAAAGGCGTAAGTTTGCATAGGGACGGTGGGGACATGTCGCAACCAGTATTCAAATACAAATAAAGGTGGTGATCTAAATATGTTGTTTGTAGAAAAAAAAAGAAAGAAGAAGATATAAATAATCTTTAAAAGTGAATTTCCCTATGAATCTGGAGTCGGAATAGGGATGTGGGGGCATGTCACAACCAATATCTGGGGAAGACAAAATAATCCCTACCAATATTTGACACTTTATTTTAATAAACAGAAATATAAATTTATTCCAATATTTTTCCAAACTCAATAGTATTAATTTAACATGTTTTAGTTCATTTGTTTTTTAGACGTTCTGAGATGTGTTCAGTGATATGACGACAGGGTTACTCCTGCCGCTGTTTCATTGGCTGCAACAGGGTGATGTCATTAGTGGAGCCAGGAGCCTAAACTGGGGAAGCGGCAGGACAGGGCCGCACCTGAAGGCAAGGCAAGTTTATTTGTATAGCACAATTCGTACACAAAGTAATTCAAAGTGCTTTACAGAATAAGAAATATATTAAAATCACAATAAAAACTAATCAAAACATAAATAATCATAAAGATTAAAATTAGAAGAGTGCGGAATGAGAACCTTTCTTTCATAGGCACAGTGAAACAGAACCGTTTTGAGCCTGGATTTAAACAGAGTCAAAGTAGAGTCTGTCTCACATGTTCAGACTGTTCCAGGTTTTAGCTGCGTGAACCTGAAACGCTGACTCCCCTCGCTTAGTCTTGCCTCTGGGCACCAGCAGGAGGCCGGTCCCTGAGCTCCTCAGACTGCGAGATGGTTCATATGACACTAACATGTCACCAATGTACTTTACACAAGCAGAGCTGCTTTAAAGTCTCTGAGCCACAGGAAGCCAGTGCAGAGACCAGAGCACAGGACTTATGTGCTCGTACTTCCTACCTACACCTGAAGATGTCGGCTTGAGCAGCGTGAGTGAAGACGCTGCACCAACATTTTCAAAAGGAACTTACTCTGCTTCATCTTCAATTAAACTTGTCTTATAACGAGTTGCCACGGACAATATTCCATGGAAAAATGTTTGGACATGACCTCACAAATATGTCATCACCAACAAGCAAAGAGAAATCTGCTACAACCATCTACATCACTGTTTATCCACTAAAGAATCATCTTAGAAGGACGATGGACACAAACTGAAAAATGAAACCACCTTTTCACTTATTTTGGACCTGCCCAGACTCTGTGTGTTTTTGGAAGGAATTCAGAAAACATATAAACAACTTCTTCTCCCGTTTGACCCTTTCTTATGAAGATGTGCTGTTTGGTTTGCTGGAAAAAATATTTTTAATTCATCTGTTAATCAAGTAAACTACCAGTTGGTTTCATGAGACCAAAGCTGAGACCAAACCTACGCCCTTGAAATGTTTTATTATAATTTTAAACATTTGCAATATATTTTAAATATATAAACATAATCTGAATTAAAGTTGAACTATGCAGGTTTTCTGGTAAAGGTTATTGCATGGTCTGGGATATCTGGGTTTAAGTATTAGCTGAGCTTTGTCGGTAAATGTTTTCAAATGTGGTTAAACTTTTTGCCAGTTTCTATTTGATGCAGAAAAGCTCATAATGACAAACATACAAACCGTAAACCAGGTCACAACATCTGTGTTCAAACAACTCCTACAGAGAGCTCTTGACTCAATCTCAACCACCTCATTCCGAACCATTTATGACTTACTGCTTCCTGCTGCAACATTTTAAGGACCCTTTCCCAAAATATATCAAGTTTAGTTTTAAATTACAACGGACCTAATGTACGGAAGCCGAGAGGGGTCACAACAAACGCAAACAAATACAAATGCGACGACACAACAAAAAGCCACAACACACCAAAAAATGCCACAACGGAAGTGACCGCGGGACTCTATTTTCCGACGGACCGATCAAGCGGCAAGTGAAGAAGAAGAAATACAACGTGAAAAGTAAAGGAAGGAAGCTGGAGACGTAAGTAGAAGTAATTTATTGTTTTATCATTATTCGTTTCACGTTGTAGTTCTTCTTCTTCACTTGCCGCTTGATTGGTCTGTCGGAAAATAGAGTCCCGCGGTCACTTCCGCTGTGGCTTTTTAATGTGTTGTGGCTTTTTAATGTGTTGTGGCATTTGCGTTTGTGTTGTGGCATTTGCATTAAAATACAGTCACACAGTAATTTCCGTTGTGGCTTTTTTTGGTGTGTTGTGGCTTTTTAATATGTTGCGGCATTTTAATAGTTGCGGCATTTGCGTTTGTGTTGTGGCGTTTGTATTTGTTGTGGCGTTTGCATTAAAATAGAGTTACGCAGTAATTTCTGTTGTGGCTTTTTTTGGTGTGTTGTGGCTTTTTAATGTGTTGCGGCATTTGCGTTTGTGTTGTGGCGTTTGTATTTGTTGTGGCGTTTGCATTAAAACAGAGTTCCGCAGTAATTTCCGTTGTGGCTTTTTTTGGTGTGTTGTGGCTTTTTAATGTGTTGTGGCTTTTTGATGTGTTGTGACTTTTTAATGTGTTGCGGCATTTGCGTTTGTGTTGTGGCGTTTGCATTAAAACAGAGTTCCGCAGTAATTTCCGTTGTGGCTTTTTTTGGTGTGTTGTGGCTTTTTAATGTGTTGTGTCTTTTTAATGTGTTGCTGCATTTGCATTTGCGTTTGTGTTGTGGTGTTTATATTTGTTGCGGCGTTTGCATTAAAATAGAGTCCCGCGGTCACTTCTGTTGTGGCTTTTTTTGGTGTGTTGTGGCTTTTGTATTTGTTGCGGCGTTCGCGTTTGTTGTGACCCCTCTCGGCTTCCGTACTAACGCCTCACGCTTCTGAAACCCACGGAAAACTCGGCAGAAGTGAACACGAGCCGAACATAAAACCTCGCGTACGTAAGACTCACTTCTGCAGGTTGAGGCTGAGGTTCCCGGTGCAGTTCTTGATCTTGTTCTGAGCCTCCAGGTGGTTCATGCTGTCGGTGGCGATGCCGTCGATGGAGAGGACCAGGTCTCCCACGGCGATGCCCCCTTTGGCCGCCTTCCCTCCGTCGGTCAGCTGCACACAATCACAACAGGTTTCATTAAAGACCCACGGAGCCTGGATTTACCGCAGGATTTATGGACTTATGTCTTCTAATGACAGAGTACAGATAATACTACATGATGGAGGTTCTCTGGAGCGTGTTCTGATGTGGTCAGGGCTCAGCTGCTGTTTAATACATGTCCTCCGACCACAACTAAAGCTGAAAATTACAAAGAAACACTTGATATCAAAAGAAAGAAAGTTTTAAAATGGCCACATCACTGTTATTATATTTAAGAGAAGTATTTATTGGATAATCAGGATTCTTTTCTGGTAATTAAAGCCACCTTATGCCACTTTTTAGGTTAGGGTTAGGTTGTGTTTTTTACACTGAAAACCGGGCTTGCCACTCCACAAATCCGACTCTTACTCTCCCCCTGCTTGTTTTCATGGAAATACTGTCCCCATGGCTATAATTATCCACAGTACAACATAAAACTTCATGGAGATGTCGCTTTGTCTAAAATGTTCTGTAGTATGGCATTAAACCCTTCTATCTTCATGGAGGTCAAACCAGACCAAGTTACAGGTCAGATCTGTGGAGAGGCGACCCTGCTCACAGTCAGAATGTCTGTTTTTCTAGGTATGTTTGAGCAATAAAACCACCTGTAATTGAATAAATGTAAGGTAGATCTGTTTAATGCCACACTGTGGAACATTCCAGGCAGAGCAATGACATCTCCATAGAAACAAGCAGGTGACGGGCCCCCAATTGAAAAGTTACACAGTGCACCTTACACTGCAAAAAACAAAATCTAGTAAAGTTAAGATGACGTGAATTAAAAAAAAGTTTCATCATTGTTTGTTTGTTTGTTTTTTAAATGTATACAGCACTTTCCACATACATTTGTGACACTTTACAGAGCTTTATTCAGTCACTCCAGACCCAGTGGTGGTAAGATACTACTGCAGCCACAGCTGCCCTGGGGCAGACTGACTGAAGCATGGCTGCCAATTGGCACCATCAGTCCCTCTGACCACCACCATCACTCACGCACTCACCACTTTCATGTGGTGAAGTGCCTTGCCTAAGGACACAACGAAAGGGTTTTTTTTTTTTGTTTGTTTGTTTGTTTTTATGACTGGCGCCCCACTGTGGCACCTGGAATTCCCAGCAGTCTCCCATCCAACTAACCAGACCAGCCCGGCTTAGCCTCTGATGAGATCAGGCTTTGAGAAGCTGATATGGCCATGATAAATTTCACTTGACTTGACTCACTTGACACTTATCTGACAGTGGAACAAGACTTTTTACTGTTAAAATATGAAAATACATCTTGCTACACTTAAAATAAGAAAAACAACAACTCTTTGCCCTTAAAATAAAAAACTAAATTGAATGTTGCTTAAATTAAGAAAAACACACTGATTACATTGGTAGGTCATTTTACCTCTTGAATCAACTGAAATAAAGTAAAATGTTCGTCATTTAAGTTATTTTACCTTTAAACATACTCCTGTCAATGAAAATGAATGACACTCCCCCTTCAGAGCGCTATAGCAACACAAGCAGCGTGCATCCCCCTAATGAAATGACTGCACATCACACCAGGTTTGTGAAGTTGTAGTGTATTGTTTTGTATCAGGTTTTAGTATATTTATGGAGAATTGTTGCACATGGATGAGCATTGAACAGGATCGCACTCCTGACCATTGGGGGGTTCAAATAGTGCACAGGAGAGATTGTTGGAATCCTGAAACGTGCATGGAGTTTCAATTTTGCCTAATAACCTCAAATAGTGGATACTTTTGACTTTTACTTCATTACATTTGAGAACGTGTATCTATACTTTCTTCCCCACTACATTTTAAATCTGGATAGGTACTTTTGGACATTTTTAGCACATTTAATTTGAGTTTCTGTCCGAACTTTGAGCAAAACAAATACACAAAAACAGCGATAAAAGTTACAAAATCAAATGAATCACTCATCAGCCAAATTTATTACCAAAGTCACTACATTTCATCCTTTAATTGTTCTAAAATCTCAGCAAATTACTTTTACTTTTTACTCTTTAAGCACATTTTCAAACAGGTACAAGTTGATTTTTTCGCGTGATCCTTTTTCATGAGTAACTTTTTGCCTTTGTATCTGTATTTTTACTTAAGCAACAAAACTGAGCACTTCATCCACCGCCGCCTTTACGACCTGCTGTTATACGAGACAGGAACCAAAAAAAAAGGAACACTAAAAAGGTCTCGTTCCCACAGTTTGCCGAGCAGGAAATTGTGGCGCACGTTGAGAGGCAGCGCCGCGACGCACACGCTCGCCGCTGCTAACATGTCCACATAAAACCCGGTCAAACTAAACTCTGCGATTCTTCTGCCAGTAAAAGGAAGTAACTGCGGTGCTAAAAAGGTGACAAATGACCAGTGGGGTTTGGCATCGCTTACACGTTCCACTTCAACAAGCCAGAAAACCAGAATCCAGTAGTTTTCATTGATGAATTGTATTTTAATGACGCTTTTACTGCCTTAAAATTTTGAAAAACAAGACGAAAGTTATTCCTCGCTCGACCCACATCCTAATTATTCACCGCAATGAGGTTATAAGCACTTTTCACAACTCTCTGAAACCAAAGCCGAGTTTTGCCATGACATCAACGAGCACGCGTCCTGATTCTTGGACAATAAAACGCTCAGACAGCACACAGTAGACAGTACCATATTTTTTGGACTATAAGTTCTCCGTCCCCGGTTTCCATCAGTTCCTCACAGGTTTCTTGCTCACTCCAAACTTTCTTTCTGCTGCTCGATTACTGTTCGGCTGCATATTTAACTACTTGCAGCAGGACAGAGGCTCTTTCTGCAGGAGACAGGCGCAGTAGAGTGAAGTGACAGTGGTACAGGAGGAACAGGAGCAGCAGATACTGACACACAAGACGAGAACCTCTCACGACTTCAGTGTGAAAATTTTAATATATAAGTCACATCAGAGTTTAAGTCACAGGAAACACCCAAACCACGAAAAAAAGTGTGACTTATAGTCCAAAAAATACGGTATTTCACAGTATAAAGAAGTGGACTACGTGAGTGTGACATCGTTGGGTCCAACTCAAATGAAGCTCATTTAGGCTAGAAGTTACAGGAGCGAATGTGAAGCTGAGTTCCATATTAGGCATAGGAATTTATTTAAAGACAAAACAGTGACATGAAAACACCAGGATCATGTCAACCTTTTAACTGGAAAGAAACGGAGGGACCACATCACTCTTATTCTTAAATCTCTGCATTGGTGTAGCCAGGCTGGTGCCACCTAGTGCCTCCACTCAATTTCATTTCTCTCCAGCGACCAGGTCAGGAATCAGAACACACTAGACGGTTTGCAAGAACCCTAGAAGTGCGAGTCCGGGCACCAGCCAATCAGCGGAGAGCCATATATTCTGTGTTGGCAACAATTCCCGAGATCGAGGATTTAAAACTGGAACAAAGAGAATGTTCAATGAATTTTATCAAGGAGAAAGACGTTATTGTCCTTCTTCCTACGGGATTTGGCCCATTACATACGTCACGACCAAATAGCAGTGATTGGTTAAATAAAATTAGAAAAGCACTCAGAGAGCGCAGACCTCCGCCAAGGACTGCAGTCCCCCTCATATTAATTGTGTTTTCCATAAATATTTGTCTCGTATCTTTCAATTTGGAATATGAAAGAGGATCCCATTGTCCATCCCTGAGTCAAATTTCATGGGGTTTGGTCAATAATTAACCGAGATATTGAGAAACTAAATTTTTGGCCCCATTTACCACAATGTTAACTAAAATTTCAAAGTGATCCACAATCCAGGATTTCTTCCGGATCACCCCCAAAATGAAATCAGTTCTTCCTTTTCACATTTCCAACAAATCCGGAAACTTTCATCAAAATCAGTCCATAACTTTTTGAGTTATGTTGCTAACAGACAAACAAACAAACAAACAAACAAACAGAGAAACGCTGGCAAAAACATAACCTCCTTGGCGGAGGTAAAAAGTACCCGCCTACCGACGAGTGAATGAATCCTAATGCTGCAAGGTCAG
The DNA here is from genome assembly GCF_026225935.1 of Boleophthalmus pectinirostris. Lineage (NCBI taxonomy): Eukaryota > Metazoa > Chordata > Actinopteri > Gobiiformes > Gobiidae > Boleophthalmus > Boleophthalmus pectinirostris. The sequence continues at coordinate 35,330,236 of NW_026571353.1, read as the reverse complement.
ACAGTTTCCACAAAGTGAAACCGGCTGATGAATCAGGCCAGCATTGGCTCCCTGTACATTTTACATTCCATTTTCAAATTTGAATGATTGTTTTTAAGAGTCTTAATGGAATGGCACCTTCCTATTTACCTGAACTCCTTCAACCTCATCATGTCCCATCCAGAGCTGACATTAGAACTGCACAGTCACTGGAGCACTTTAAATCCTCGCTCAGAACGCACCTTTTTGCCTTGGCATTTGCCCAGAGTTAGGAAGAGACACTTTGGGACCTTGCTGTTATTATATTTTTATCATTATTCTGCTTGATTTGCTTATTGTACATTTTTATTTCACTGTAAATGTTATTCAGCACTTTGATAAGCTTTGGCTGTTTTAAATGTGCTATACAAATAAATTTGATTTGATTTTTGATTTGATTTGAGCGGGTTATTACAAATATTTTAAGACCAAAATGACGAGGCTCACAGCAGCGGTCACAGAGGAAGGAGAGGCATTTTTCCCATTTATACAAGTATATACAGTCTATGGTTGAGTAGTAGTTCCTCCAAGTACGTTTTACTTTTACTTGAGTAATTTCTTGGTCCAATACTTTGTACTTTTTTAAAAATTATTGTTATTTTGAAGTAACATTACCCTAGAATTTTTGGTAAAATGTGGGTCTGGCAAATGCTTTTCTCATTGGAGATGTTATTAATTTGTCTGGAATGTTTCGCAGTATGGCATTAAACCTTTCTATCTTCACGGAAACCAAAGCAGACCAAGTTACAGGTCAGATCTGTGGAGAGGCGACCCAACTCACAGTCAGAATGTCTGTTTTCTGGGTATTTTTGAGCTGTAAAACCACCTGTAATTAAATAAATGTAAAATTCCAGGCAGACATTTACTTTTACTTGAATATTCCTTTGCTCTGACATCTGTATTTTTACTTAACATAATCGAATGCTTCTTCCACTGCTCGGCTTCGGTTTGTGTTCAGTTATCTGTGAGTTATGTGGCAGATATGAGCGGCTGAACAGTGTGTCTTGGTGCAGTCTGTAAGCTCTGGGGAAAACGGGATAATTTGAAACAGACTGAAGCCACACAAAACGCTTAACAACAGCTCTGGAATTTAACACCAACCTCACTGCGTAACACGACTGTACACTACACTGTCTGGACGTGAGCCATGCTGTGCAGAACACGGGGAATTTGACGTTTTTAAAGAGCCCATATTGTCTCATCTATGTTATAATGTTTCCTCATTAAAAACAGACCTGCAGTTTTGTTTTGTTTCATTCACACAAATCCTGCATATTTAGGCTGAGTTCTTTTCTCAAACACAAACTGAAAACACTCCGTTCGACCTTCCGATGTCATGTGCTAATACAGGAAGAGCTCCACTGTGTTTTTCAACTCCATGCATACTTTCATTAGAATCATTTGGATCATTTCAGACCTGAGATTGCCAATCTCTATTAAAGGTGTCTGTTAGCTTGAACACAATCGCTTCATGACATCACAAGGTGGAACAGAGCATTTTGAGGTTTGGAGAAGTAGACAGACTAAGGTTACATTTACACTGAAACGTATCACTGTATCGGGAACCATTTGCATCCATACACGTCGTTTCTGTGTCCGCGATCAAAGTCTTCCCTATCCGCACAGTAACACAAAACCACCTGAAATATTAGTCACATGACTAGGCTGGCCTCACGCCATCATGACGGCAGTAAAAACAAGGAAGTGGAGCACCATGTCTGAAGTTGCAGCAGCCAATTTTGAGCCGAGGAAGATGGCAAGTGTGAAAACAGTCTTTTCGTGGACGGCGAGGTTCAGTTGTTACTGAACGTAACACTGGATTTTAAGACGAGCATGGCAACGCTGTTTCCCGTTTGCCTGTGGTTTGTTTAAACTGTTTTCCTCAATAGCGTCACATGACCGATGTCACGAACACGGAGAATCAAGAAAGCACAAGTCACAGTGACGTGGTCTAATAAGGACGCAACTAGAGCTCCTATGTCAGAGTATCAGCGTTTTCAGGCGTCCACACAGATGAATTCGTGGGAGTTGGCGGCACCAGATCGTTTCATCTCTGGAGCCATTTTCTGTTGGATTAGTGTGAACAAACACTGCTCGAATACGTACTAGTGTGGACGGAACCTAATACTAAAAGGATCCTCAAACATGTGTGAATGAAACAAAACACATTAGACACAGCAAAAAGCAACATCTAGGCAAATTAAAATCATTTAAATTAACAACATTTGACTTCATTTGAGTAGATTCAACTTGAGTAAAGTAAAGTTAATGATCTACCAGTGGACTAAATTTGCTTTTGTTAATTCAAGCAACATTAGATTCTGCAGAGGGAGGCCTATTGGATCAATGTTTTGAGATCCAACCAATATCCTGTTCTAAATGAAGAAATAGACTTCAGTCCATTCCTCTGAACCGGTTTTGTGCTTGCCTCCAATTATCCTTCAGTGTTTTATTGTCGATGCATTTGTTATTCACTGTGTTTTTATGTTTAAACAGTATAATACAGTAGGTATTTCTAGCTTCAACTTATTCACAAAAAGGTTGTACATTTTTTATGTATTTTTCTTCTCTGTGAATTGTAATCAGGTTTATTCTAATTCCAACAGAGTGCCTCAGACTTTTTGACCGCTTTTTACTTTATCACAGTAAGATTTTACATTTAAAGCTTGGTCATCTTCACTGTATTTTAACATTCGATTCTGTTTCCTAAGTGTAAAAGTTTTTCTTACGATAAGAAAAACGACAAGATGTGTTTTCATATTTTAAGTACAAAAAGTCTTGTTCCATTGGTAGATCTTTTTACTTCAAGTCAAGTGAAATTTACTCAAATCATGATAGAACTTTCTTAATTCATGTCATCGTAACTTGTTCGATTTGAGTTTTTGCAGCATAATCTGACTTAAAGGTTGTATAGAGGATTTTCCAAGGAACGAGAAATCCAGCGACTGTTTGTCCTTTTTCAAATGTTGCGCATGCGTGAAACCACCCCCCCTCCCCTACAGCTCCTACGTAGAAACGCCTCCTCCCGCCTCCTCCTTACGCCAGAAACAGGTTTGTTTACAGCCGGTGCTGCACATGACTTGTAAACAACTAACTACAGTGTTGGTTAGGCAAGACGGAGAAGTGAGGAGCGGGGGAGCGGGTGTGCGGACATTTTGTTCGCGGACGAGAGGAGAGCAGTGAGAGAGCGGAGCAGGGAGCAGAGGAGAGGAGAGAGGAGGGGAGCGGAGATTCCGTGCCCGGAGAAGTGAGGAGCAGGGGAAGAGCGGATCGGGCAGCGGGGAGAGGAGCAGGAAAGGGGTGCAGAGAAGGTTGCGCGGAGATTCAGTGCGAATGAACTAGCTACAACACGCAGCAGCAAGCGGACTCTTTCTTTGCCTTGAAAATTACGTTTTCAGACATAGGATATCGCTTTCGTGTCCTGAAAAACGTTTGTCCAGCTCTTGGAAATAAAGTACGTTTTCATAATAAGCAGAAGTTTCCTGTCCAGGAGTAATTTGTGGACCAGTGCGTCAGTCTTTAGACCCTGCGTCTGCTTCAGTTGCGCCATCGCTGGAATGAATCTTCAAGAATCACCTTAGTTTGGCTTCGCTGCTTTTCCCCTTGTCTTCTTCTTTCAGCGACCTCAAAAACGGACTTTCTTTTGCGGCGAACTGCTCCTGGATTCTTGTCGCCATTGCAACAAACTTTGTGCGAACTGTGAGGAAGATATAGGTCAAATAAGCCGCTAAGAACTGTTGCGTTGGTGGAGTAAACAGCGTCTGTGCGGCTTGCGTCTGTGGACTGCGTGACAGTCGTACGTAAACCACGTACCGGCGGCGCGCAGGCAAGTCAGTTACACTAGAAACGTAGGGAGTTTGATTGACAGCCTGTCAGCTCACAGATAACGAGGCAGTGTCGTTATCTATTGGCAAATGTTTAGCCCCACCACGTCCAGAGTTGATGAATTTTTATTCTCTTTTTTTTGGTCATCATAATTACAAGGCTACTGCACCTCTATAATCTATCATTGACAACTTGAAACCAAAAAAAATCCTCCATACAACCTTTAAATCTCACAGGAGTCCGTTTTGTGTAATACAGGACCCTTAAGTCAAGAATAAGAGTAAAATAACAGACCCCGAATGTAAAGCCTGAGCTCTGACCTGTGGCGTGTAGGACTATAGAAGGCTGTTGTAATGACAGAGCTTCTTATGAGGGGCTCATGGAGAGACTGAAAACTTAGAGGAGGTCAAAGGTCAAACATGTTCTGCACCATATACGGACGTAGGAACACGAGCGATCTCTGAAAACAGTCTGAATGGTCAAGACTGGAACTTAAAGGGCTCAAATTATGCTGTTTTCTGATCTGTTATAATGTCGTTTCCTCATCACAAACAGACCTGGAGTTGTGTTTTGTTTAGTTTCATTCACACATGTTTATCCAAAGATCCAAATATTTCAAACTCGTTATAAAATAAAGTCAAGATGGCTCTTTAATTCCACAAAACTCTCACTGTGTACGCCCCATTCCACCTACTGCAAAATAAAGGGATTTCTGCGTTTTATTGCTCTACAAAGAATGAAAAAACATGCCTCTATATGCTTTGACGGGGCTGGTTTCTCCACAGACCTGATTTGTAACTTTTCTGCCGGTCCATTACCTGCTTGTCTCCATCGTTATCTAAAATGTTCCACAGTATTGCGTAACATTTCTCTATCCCCACGGTGACAAGCGGACGACTAAAACAAGCCAAGTTACAGGTGAGATCTGTGGAGAGGCGGACATGCTCACTGTAAGAATGCATCTTTTAGTTATCTTCATAGCAAAAAAAAAACAACTATAATTGAATAAAGACACGTTTAAAGCAATACTGTGGAACATTCCTGGCAAAAAACAACAACATCTCAATGGAGACAAACAGTTGGCAAACACCCCACCAGAAAAGTTACATAGTGGTTCTTTAATGTGGAGTCTGATCATTTTATTATTGGAGTTTCAAGTTCTGTTTTTGTGTTTTTCACCTTTTACAAAAACTGTGGAACAAATGAACTAAACATACTGTATTTGTCGGACTATAAGGCGCACTTAAAATCCTTAAACTTCCTCAAAAAACGACAGTGCGCCTCATGTATTAATTCTGGTTGTGCTTACTGACCTTGAATCGGTTTTATGTGGTACACGGAGCTGAAAAATCTGTCAAAATGTTTTAGTACGACTTCGGTAAACTACGAAGCCGCACCGTTTGATGGATTGTCGGAGCATTGCGGCTACTGTTGTCTGGAGCCCCACTGAGTCATTTCCTTTAGTCTGACAGAAGCTGAACCGCATCAGCGCACAAGGAGCAAGCTGATTTTTTTTTTTTTCAGAGCTTATAGTTTATGCAAATGAGCCAGGTGGTTTTAAGTTTCATTTCTGTAAAACGTAAACAAATGTGCGCAAAGCTACATTAAACACATTATTATTCAATGTATATTTGAGTTGTCCTCATAGAAAATAAATAAACAAACTAAATAAACACATACACATTCATAATTCACATTCACCAAGACAGGGAGGCAACGCCGGGCGAATTACACCATGATCTGCCGATGGACCGTGGATGCCTGGACTCAGGGATCAGTCGCAATTAAAGCTGGGTATCATTAAGAAGTTGCCGATACATATCTCGATGCAGTGCACTTTCGGATCGAAATGATATATTTCAAATCAATTCAATACGGTTCAATAAAAAATAAAGTCTAAATCATGGCTGTGATACTAAAAGTTTTTGTTAAAGCACTTCTTGTGCAAAGTTAAAATGAAACACAAACATTTTAATCAGAGTGAAAATGCCAAATGTGTTACATAAACGAGTTTCTTTTCTCTAAACAAGCAACAAAACTGTAGCACTATAAAAAAATAATTTAGTAAAACATACCAAAAAGATACTCTTAGCAATATATCGATACAGCAGCCCAAGATATTGACTCTGTATCATCACATTAAACAATACGATATATCAATATTTCAATATTTTTGCACACCGTTTGTTTCTCTTAATGCGCCTTGCGTATGAAAATAAACGAGAGAATTCAACATTACTGATATTGCCCCTTATAATCGGAAAAATATGGTAATTCAAATTGATTTAGTTTTAAGAGCAATAAAATACAACATTTTTATTTTATTCTGGAGTGGAAGGACTTTTCCACTGGCCTTTTTACACAAAATACTCAATTGTAACCTATAATTAAAATCCATGCACGCTCTACCCTACACGTGCACACTCCCGCACGTGCACGCCCTTCACACGTGCACGCCCCCACACAAACACAGACCCACAGCGAGCGCGGTTAATAACAGAGGCTCTGCTCCCGGATTAGTGTCAAAGCTCCACGGCCCCAGCCTTTTATAGCCACGTTAGGGCCCCACACGCAAACCGCCGCCGCAGAGACACAACCTAAAACGACACAGGAGACAGGTGAAGACAGGTGAAGACAGGTGAAGACAGGTGAGGCGGTTAGACGAGGATGTGGTTTCTTTTTGCGCGCTCATTTAATCATGGCTCCAATTTTGCACTTGGATAAAAAAACTGAATAGTGGCAAATTAGCGCAAAGATTAAACGATGAGTCCTCCGCACACGACTCGAGCTCACGTCTTTACGGAGTTTTATTCTGTGTAAAAGCAGTCTACGCTTCTACAAACAAGTCCTGAAATGCATATTCTTGGATTTTTCTAGCAGGCTTCAAGTTTGTGCGACAGGTTTTCATGATTCCCTAAGAAACTTGTGAAAAAAAAGTTGAGAAATATGTAGAAAAATCCATATTGTCCAAAAAACTCTGCACGATTTACACGCAATACTTTAAAGCTGCACGATGTAACTTTTTGGTTGGGTGTCCGTCACCTGCTTGTTTCTATGAAGATGTCATTGGTCTGCCTGGAATGTTCCACAGTGTGACTTTAAACATCAAACTCTACCTTACATTTATTAGGTTACAGCTCAAAAATACCTAGAAAAACAGACATTCTGATTGTGAGCGGGGTCGCCTCTCCACAGATCTGAGCTTTAACTCAGTCTGGTTTGGTCTCCATGAAGATAGAATGGTTCAGTGCCATACTGCTCAACTTGGAATGTTCCACAGTGTGACATTAAACATCTGTGGCTACATTGATACAATTACAGGTGGTTATTGCTAAAAAATACCAAGAAAAGAAGTATTCTGGCTGTGAGCGGGTCGCCTCTCCGCAGATCTGAGCTGTAACTCTGTCTGGTTTGGTCTCCATGAAGATAGAACCGAAAAGTTACTTTTTAAAATCAGTGGTATGTTGTTATGTGTAGGGCTGGGTACCATTTTTTTCGATACCAATACTTTAACCTGCTTTTCGATACCAGTTCCTGAACAGTTCTTTCTGTCCCTTATGTTTCACTTTTTGTTTTTCTTTGTAAACTGCACTTTATTTCACAGATCACGTGCTCTTTGTTTTGATAAACAACTTTACGCTTTTTCTGCACGTTTATCTCAATTCTCAAGGTCTAAAAATGGCCGCCCATTCAAGTCAAAGGGCCGAGCTCAGTGGTGCATGGCTCCAGATTCGCCTTTAGTGCAGTGAGGTATTTCTGGTGACTGTGGGCTGATTAAGGATGCGCAGTAGTGCTCTTTTCTCCCGCGAACACACGCCAATGACCGCGAGCGCACACACAGAGCGCAGTCTTATGTATCACGCGAGAGGAGCTAGAGCGGCGCAGAGAGGAACCGAGCGAACGATTATAAAGCTTTTTTAAGACAACTGAAGGACTTTGAGCTGAGAAAAAGTTTATGATCTAAAAATTTGTAAAAATCGCCACAAAAATCCAACATTTTTGAAGGTTGTAGGTGCTCTGTCAGCTGAACACGAGCAGTTTGTGTTTACATTGCCTCTATGAGAAAAATCTTGTCTCACTCCAGGAGATTTTTTCACTGAAGTAGGCAAGGCAAGTTTATTTATACAGCACAATTCGTACACAAAGTAATTCAAAGTGCTTTACAGAATAAGAAATACATTAAAATCATAATAAAAACAAATCAAAACATAAATAATCATAAAGATTAAAATTAAAAAAGAGAGACATAAATTGGAGAGAAGAGTGCGGAATGAAAACCTTTCAGTTATTTGCACAGTTAAACAGAAATGTTTTGAGTCTGGATTTAAACAGCGTCACAGAAGAGTCTGTCTCACATGTTCAGACTGTTCCAGGTTTTAGCTGCATGAACCTGAAACTCTGACTCCCCTTGTTTAGTCGTGACTCTGGGCACCAGCAGGAGGCCGGTCCCTGAGCTCCTCAGAGTGTGAGATGGTTCATATGACACTAACATGTCACAGATGGACTTTGGTGCTCGGCCATGGAGACACTTGTACAAGCAGAGCTGCTTTAAAGTCTATTCTCTGAGGCACAGGAGCCAGTGCAGAGACCTGAGCACAGGACTTATGTGCTCGTACTTCCTAGTTCGAGTCAGGACCCGAGCTGCAGCGTTCTGGATGTTCTGGATGTTCTGCAGCGTCTCACAGCTCGTTTGGAGAGACCAGTGAGCAGAACATTACAGTATCTAACCTACTGGAGACAAACGCATGGATAAGTTTCTCCAAGTCTGATTTAGACAGTAAACCTTTGATTTTTGCTCTGTTTTTTAGATGGTGAAAGGCTGCAGATGTTATTGATTTGATGTACCAGTAAGTGGCCAGTACGTCAACTGGAGGCAGCTACAAACTATAGCCTATCCAGTTATTCTAACAGATCCATGGTTTATCTGGAAGGAGGAGGAGGATTATGTAGAACTCTGCACAAACTCATTTGGCTGCATCTTTACACAGACGCGCTCCACAATAGGTACACTTACGACCCCACATTTATATCAACTTTTCGTGTTTGGCTGCGTCTTTACACAGACACGCTTCACTCTGGACATCACCGTCCTCTTTTACCAGGACCAGGAGTTTGTTTCCTGTTACCTGTTTGGCTTCAATTAAACTAATTAAACAAGCCCATTTTCTGTTTCATCAAATCATTATCCGAGCCACAAAACCCCAGCCTCATCTCAGACGCACGCTCTGCCGAGTGGAACAACACACAAACAAAAGAACTTTATTTAAACTGCAGTGGAAACAACAGTGACCACAGCCCAGATCCTGACGGAGACAAAGAGAGAGAAAGAAAGAAAGAGAAAGAGTGTGGAGGGGGGAGGGCAAACTCATCAGGGAGTCTCATAACCAGGACTTTTTTAGACTTTACTGTAAACCAGGAGCCAGTTTGGATTTTTATTCACAATCTGTAAATGAGAAAATTTGCGATAATGATATAATTGAGGTTTTTACAATACGTGTACCTATGTGTTTCCATTCCATGTATTTGAGAAAAATAAGCTTTGTCCTAGTCCAGATATGTTGTATAAGCAGCTCTCGAGGTCAAAATAAGTCTGCTCAGTGTTAAATTATAAAGCGCACTAGTTGTTGTCCAATAAGTTTCATTTGGTCTTCTGATAATTTATGTTATTAGGTTCTTTTACTCAGACCAAGAGTTTGTTTTCATACCAGACAGTTCCGACTGCTCCCTGTGGTCTTCGTGATATCGTATCGTCAAAGTTCTCGCAATAATATCATGGATCATCACAATATATCAAATTACAAGTCTCTTTGCTTAAAGGTTGTATGGAGGATTTTTTTTTTGTTTCAAATTGTCAATAAAAGTTTAAAATAACATTACAGAGACGCAGCAGCCTTGTAATTATGATGACCAAAAAAATAAATAAATGAAAATCTATCAACTGTGGACGTGTTGAGGCCAGATAAACATCAGCCAATAGAAAACCAGGCTCCCTCATTTTCTATTGGCTGTTAGGTTGTCAATCAAACTCCCTACGTTTCTAGTGTAACTGACTCGCAGCGCACGAGTCAATTATGTAGAGGTTCTTAGAGAATTTTTCAAACTGTCGCTTCCTCACAGTTCACACAAAGTTTGTCGCGATGTCGGACGAGAATCCACGACCGGTTCGCCGCGAAAGAAAGTCAGTTTTTTGAGGTCGCTGAAAGAAAAAGAGCAGGGGAAAAGGAGCAAAGCCAAACTGAGGTGAGTCTTGGAGATTTCTTCCAGCGATGGTGCGACTGAAGGAGGTGAAGGGTCTAAAAACTGACGCGTCGGTCGATAAATTATTTCTAGACAGGTCACTTCAACAGTAATTCTGAAGTTGCACTGGTTGTAAACAAGTGTGTTTGTAGGAGGGAGGTGGTGTCACACATGCACAACATTTGAAAAAGGACTGTCGCTGTATTTCTCTTTCCTTCAAAAATCCTCTATACAACCTTTAAATTAAGAGTTATGGTGCAGCAAAAAACAAAATAACAGAGAGAACTACATAGACCATGATCCTTTGCTCCATTTCAGTGCAGACTACAAGAAGAAATAACAGTTCTAAGCACTTTTAAGTCTTAGTTCTTCGGATTAAGTCTTGTCAAGGCATTTTAAGAGGAAAAAGTAGTGACGGGCGAATGAGACGGAGCTCCGGAGCGCGTCTTGTTCTTTCTGAAACAAACTGCTCGTCTCGCAGCAGCCGCTCACGTGACCAAAGGGTGGAAGTGTCGGTCCCTCCCCCCACTGCTTCGCTCTGCGTGTCAGTCGCTTCAGTGTATCGAAGCGTTTCATTGGCTCGGCGAATGTTCCGCTCTGCGATTGGTTCAGAGTGTTCAGCGCACTTCTGTGGTTTGACAAGCGCTAAACTGCCACAGTATAAAAGATGCATATTAGAGAATTTCTATGTTATAAGCATTTCTCATTTAAAGTGTTAATCATTTAAAGGCTGATTCATGTAAAGGAAATCATGACATAGTATAGAGTTATCAACATGTGCTTTTGTTCTGTCTTGTTTTATTGTGTTCAAGCTGTATCAGTTGATATGAATGATGTGTCGGCTGACTCAGTAAAATAATGTACCAGGAGAAACAACTATTAATGGTAAACATCATGAGGTTAACACAAGACTCTGGGGAATGACTAGAGGCTATCGACCACCTAGAGCACAGGTGTCAAACATAAGGCCCAGGGGCCAGATCCGGCCCTCCAAGACCTTTAATGTGGCCCTTGGGTGATTTTCTACTAAAATATTTTAATTATATTTTCTATTAAAATATTGGTAATTTTCTGTAGTGTTTATCATAGCAGCGTCTCCAGCGTCTCTGTACGTGGCCCCTCCCACCAGAGCAGCACAAATGAAGACTTGTCTCTTTCCAAACGCTCTTAAAGGACGATCGTTTTGACTGTTGACTGTGACACCCTCATCAGAAAAATGTCCAACATGAGAAAAGTGAACGCCGAGTGCAGGATTTTCCAAGAAAAACTGACTTATTCCTATTTGAATACAAGTTTCAGGTTGTTCATAATATTATAATATTATAATAAGAAAGAGTTCATCAATTTAAAAAAAGATTTCTGTAATAGATTTGTGTTTCTCTGCATGAATATTTGAACTTATTGTTATTTTTGGGGTTTATATGACATGAGTTTTCTGATCCGGCCCCTTTGGGATCAAAGTAGGTTGGATACGGCCCCCGAACCAAAATGAGTTTGACACCCCTGACCTAGAGTATGAAATCAATGTGTAATTAGGGGCTGTGTCAGCGGAAGCTTGTCAGTCATGAGATAACATGTGAACAATATGTAATATAATGAATATAATCTATTGTGTGATAATTATGTGATGCTCTACAATAAAAGGACTTGGAGTAGACGAGAGCCTCAGTAGTTTAGGGAGGCTGTCAGTACTCTTCTAGTCCTTGGCCAAGTAAAACGAACCACTGTGTCTCTGCGTGTTCTTTAATGATTGAGGTTAGGGTAAATTCCCTGACAATGCACCAATATTTCTTAAAAATGTTGAGTAGTGAGGAGTATTGTGTAAAGTTAGTGGTGATTTTGGCGACTTTTGGCGACTTTTGGCATTTGTTTCATTTTCGATGGCATCTACAAGTGGAAAAAAGCGATCCATGGTTTGATCTAATTCCACCCAACAAGGAAACACCTATTTTCTTATTTACAGCATGTTATTTATGTTGCTCTTTACATATTATTTTAAATCATCATTATTATTGGTTGTTGTTGTTAGGGTGTCGCTCTGCACACAAGTATTATCTTACACTAACAATACTTCATCGACGCTGAGACGCCTGCGTAACAATGGTTAAATTTGTCCACTAGAGGTCAGTGTTTCTCCGAGGCCTCAGACACGTCGAACCATTTGAGACAATATTGCGACTGAGGCGTCAATGCTTCACGAGGCTCCATTCGCCCGTCACTAGGAAAAAGTAATGTATTAACTACAAAATATCGCACTAAATATTCTACCGTGCAGTAAATTCCGCAACAGAAGTGTAATAAATACCCCCTCTTCATTTCACTTTATTCACATTGTCTAATAAATCAGCATTCCTCTTTATGTGCGCAGCTTTTCTCAAATCCAACTTTATGACTGAGAAAGTTAACGTGATATAAGCACATGGATTAAAAAAGCACTTTACGTTCTGATTTATAGATTGAAATTTGCAACCAATTACCAGCTATTATTTTGTGATTATACTGTGATATATAATGACAGATTCATTGTTTTGATTTTTTGATTCACTGAAAGAGCTGTTCAAGATCTGCTGCACGACGAATGACTCACACTCTGAAGTCAGTTCCAAATTATCATTCAGATTTGTTTGTCCAAAATATGTCTTGAATAAGAAAGTGTAACAATGCATTAAAAATATAACTTGCATCAAAAAATAAATAAATAAAATAAATATTGTACCATGAGATGTATATTGTGAAAAGAGAGATGTTGGATATTGTTACATCCCTAATCATGAGCCTCCCCAACATATCGTGAGCTTTTCCACGATATCGCAATAAATATCGTACCGTGAGGTTCATACCGTGATGATATCGTATCGTGAGACTTGGGTGTTTTTCGCTGTGCGGTCGCTGTTTGCTCCGTGTGTGTTTGCGTGTTCTGCGGGTGCTGCGGCTTTGTAGTTTACTGAAGTCGTGCTGGGACACCCGAGTGGATTCGTGTATACGGCGCTCTGGATTGTGGCGCGTGGTCGTTTTTTGATGGGGTTGGAGGTTTAAGAGCGCGTCTAATAGCCCAGAAAATACGGTAATAATTGAAAAAAAAAAACCCAAAAAAAACAAAGTCTGCTCAGTCCTGTTCAAAATGATAGTGGAATAGAAAGTACAGATACCTGCTCTCAGATGTAGTGAAGTACAAGTAAAAGTAACCACTTTAAAATTTACTGAAGTAAAGTACAGATACCTAAAATGTTGACCTAAGTACAGAACTTTACTACTTTTACTTCGTTACATTGCACCACTGAATATGACGTGTATGGTGTTTAAATACAGAGAAGGGCTGTGAGCGTCAAATAAGTTACAGTGGTATCGGCTCCTGGTATCGGCTCCTGGTATCGGCAGCATACTTGGACCTTATATCCACTCCAATCCAACTTTATTTGTACAGCACATTTTATAAACAAGACTGTTTCCAAAGTGCTTTACATGGCAATATAAAACATAAAAAAAAAAAAAAAAATTAAATTTAAATAAAAATAAATAAATAAAAAATCTGCAGAAGTTCCAACCAAGAGATAATAATAATAATAATAATAATAATAATAATAATAATAATAGAATCAATAAAATAATAAAATAATAATAATAATAATAATAATAATAATAAAATCAATGGACAAAATAAATAACAATAAAAAAATTAAATAAATAAAAACAAATAAATATAAATAAATAACAGAACTCATGCTGTATTAAAAGCCAGAGATTAAAACTGGGTTTTAGACGAGACTTAAAACTCTCCACTGTGGGGGCTGTTCAGACGTGGTTTTAAGTCTCGTCTTAGGCCCTACGAGCTGGAACTGGCCCTTTGACCTCAGACCACAAGCGGGAGTGTAAATTTGGAGGAGGCCCAGTCCGTTCAAAGCTTTAAAAACAAATAATACAATCTTAAAATCAATTCTAAAATTAACAGGAAGCCAGTGCAATGACACAAGATTTGGGATTATGTGATTGCGCTTTTTGCTCCGTTAAAAGTGCAGTTTGGATGGAGTGCTGTTTTGAGGATCTACTATTTTCAAACTCAGTGCTACTTCCTGTTTTCACAACATTTCTTCATCTTTTCTTCACAAATTGCCGCTTGACTGGCGCAACACAAAAAGATCCACCTCAGGTACTGTCCACTAAACCAAACATAAAAACCCGTCATGAACTTTGAGCTGGTTTCACGTTGTCCTTTTGTCTGGTGCACAGAGCGTCTCAACTCTGTAATTACCGTCTATTCTATTTTGAGGCGTTTGAGTCTTGAAAGCTGCAAATAAAAGAAAATGCTTTCATATTTCCACAGTCTCTGGAGGTTTTCCTGAGACGTGTGGAGAGACGATAAACAGCTGAAGTGAGAGGGAGCGAGGCGGGAGCTGCTCTAATGGCTCTGGGTTTGTTTCAACACCGTCTCTGTGTCAATACACTGTGCAAAATGTCCTTTCAACACACGGGAATAACACAGGGACAGGCACAGGGACTTAGGGACAGAATCAGGACTCAGGGACAGACTCAGGACTCTGGGACAGACTCAGGACTCAGGGACAGACTCAGGACTCAGACAGACTCAGGACTCAGGGACAGACTCAAGACTCAGGGACAGACTCAGGACTCTGGGACAGACTCAAGACTCTGGGACAGACTCAAGACTCTGGGACAGACTCAAGGACTCAGGGACAGACTCAAGACTCAGGGACAGACTCAAGACTCAGGGACAGACTCAAGACTCAGGGACAAAATCACAAAAAGTCTCTGGGACAGACTCAGAGACAGACTTGGGACACTGAGACAGACTCAGCCCTCAGGGACATACCTAGAACTCAGAGACAGGGACAGACTCAGGGACAGAACCAGGACTCATTGACAGACTCAGAGACAGACTCAGGGACAGATTCAGGGACAGACTCAGGACTCAGGGACAGACTCAGGACTCAGGGACAGACTCAGAGGACAGACTCAGGGACAGACTCAGACTCAAGGACAGACTCAGACCTCAAGGGACAGACTCAGGACTCAGGGAGACTCAGACTCAGAGACAGACTCAGGACTCAAGGACAGACTCAAGACTCAGGGACAGACTCAGGACACAGGGACAAAATCACAAAAAGACTCTGGGACAGACTCAGAGACAGACTTGGGACACTGAGACAGACTCAGGCCTCAGGGATAGACCTAGAACTCAGAGACAGGGACAGACTCAGGGACAGACCCAGGACTCAGTGACAGACTCAGAGACAGACTCAGGGACAGACTCAAGGACAGACTCAGGACTCGGGGACAGACTCAGACTCAGGGACAGACTCAGGACTCAGGGACAGACTCAGGGACAGACTCAGACCTCAAGGACAGACTCAGACCTCAAGGACAGACTCAGGACTCAAGGACAGACTCAGGACTCAAGGACAGACTCAGGACTCAAGGACAGACTCAGGACTCAAGGACAGACTCAGAACTCGGGGACAGACTCAGACCTCAAGGACAGACTCAGGACCCAAGGACAGACTCAGGTCACAGGGACAGACCCAAGGGCAGACTCAGGGCTCAGAGACAGACTCTGGGACTGACTCAGGACTCAGGGAGACTCAAGGACAGACTCAGGACTCAGGGAGAGACTCAGGGACTGACTCAAGACTCAGGGTCAGACTCAGAGACAGACTCAGACCTCAAGGATAGACTCAGGACTCAAGGACAGACTCGGACACGCTCAGGACTCAGGGTCAACCTCAGAGACAGACTTAGGACTCAGGGACAGACTCAGGACCCAGGGACAGACTCAGGGACAGACTCAGGGACAGACTCAGGAGTCAGGGTCAAACTCAGAAACAGACGTAGGACTCAGGGACAGAGTTAGGGACAGTCTCAGGACTCGGGGACAGACTCAGTGACAGATTCAGGACTCGGGGACAGACTAGAGAGGACTGAAGACACACTAAAACTGTAACTACTCTAACAAAGGACAGACCTGCTCACATCTGCAAAAATTCGATCTGGTCTGAGGTTTATGGGCTCACAAACTGGAAAGTTGGAGAGCCGATGTTCTATTAAAATCTGTTCTGTTAAAGGTGCACTACGTCACTTTTCTGTGTGGACAGTTTGCTTCTTGTGATCCGCTGACACCTGATATTCACCGATGACTAGAAATACACTTTATTTCCTTAAAACAAAATAATACCGATACCCGATCCAGCATTTCCGATAAAAAAAAAACCAAAGCAGGACTGCCAATCTGCACCACTGCCAACTCTGCCCACCACACACTTTAATCACACACTCACACAGCGCATTTATGGGAAAGCGTGGGTGAAATGACTTGCCCAAGGACACAACAAACATTAAAAAAACAAATAACAGAAGTGCAACGTTCAGATGAGTGTGAAACGCAGACTTTGTGTAAAACAGGAGCAGCACAGTTCAGACGGCGTTTTATGCTCAGAGGACGAGGTCAAAATCAATAATGATATAGTCTTTTCTACAGCATGTTTTATAACTCATGTAACAGAATACATGGAGCACACAAGGAAAAGCTTGGACTAACATGAAGCAGAGATGTACAAGTATGGATGCTTCAACCAACAAAGCAAAACAAGTACATGGTAAATGGTCACTTCACTTTTCCACATGGCAAAAAGTGGAGTGTTAAAATTGACTTTATTGAGTTTATATGAGTCCAAGAGTTAGTTTAACATGTTTGGAAATGTTAATTCAGTAACACTGGACCAAAGTTCCTGTTTAACCCCGAAATCAAAAGTTATATTGACATTTTGAGAGTAAACGGATAGAACTTTATAGAGTTATCCCAGGGGTGTCCAAACGTTTTTCATCCAGGGCCACATATCTAAACACAGACAGAGCAGAGGACTGATCGAGGGCCGTAGACTGGAGCTCAATACAGTGAATAATTGTATGTAAGTGCATGTTGAACACATAAGAATGACCTTTTATTCATGCTAAGATCCAAGGTAGATTTTCAAAAAACTTTAAGTTAAATTTGAATTGATGCAAGGAAATTTGGGCCAATTCACCTGGAAGAAAAATTTGAGGGCTGCATTTGGCCCACGGGCCATAGTTTGGACATATCTGGGTTATCTTAATTAAGATAAACAACACACAGAGGTTTTATTTTTTACACTTTATTTTAGTTAATTTAAGATGAAATTATCTGCAAAACTGGTTCAAACTGGTCTTCTCTCGTGGGAGTTTGAAGTGGTGGGTGGGAGTTGCCAAATTAACACTAAGGGAAGTTGAATTAACTTCATCCTTTTCACCTCTGGCAAATAATCCCAACTTGAACTCCATTTAACTTTCAGATAGTTAAAATAACACTTTTTGTGTTAAAAACAACTCAACAAATATAACAGATATTTCATCCTGAAATTTTAACCCTCCAGTTTTGCTCCTTCAAGCCACTCAAATCTCTTTACATCAACGAACCACTCACCCATTCACACACACACTCACCCATTCACACACACACTCACTCACCCTGGTGTCTGCGTACACTGGACAAACTCAACCAAATAAACTTTTGTTCAACTGACAAACTGAATTTCTCCTTTTGTTTCACTGTGTGGTATTAAACCTTTCTATTTTCAAGGAGACCCCACTCACAGTCAGAATGTCTGTTTTTCTAGGTATTTTTGAGCTATAAATCCACCTGTAATTGAATAAATCTAAGGCAGAGTTGTTTAATGTCACACTGTGGAACATTCAACACAGAGTAATGACGTATCCATAGAAACAAACAAGTGACAGACCCCAACCAAAAAGTTAAGAACATTTGACTTTATTTGAGTAGATTTAACCTAGCTAGATTTTAGTTTTTTTTTTTTTCTTTTTGCAGTTTTGATTATTTATTTATTTTTTTTTTCATGTAATGCAAGTTTCAAGTAGTTTTGAGTTGATCTTGTGTTTGACTGTGTCCATAACTGACTTCAGTGGAGATACAAAGTGGAGCAGTTATACAAATATAATGAACAAAGCAGCAGTGATTGGTGGTGAATGATCAGACTGTTGTGGTGTTGGGCTCTGAGTCTCTGCAGTGCCTCGTTTAAGCACAAGTGGTGACAGAAAACGTAAGTCCAGTCCACAGATGTACAACGTGCTCTGTGTCTATTCAGTAACACTCAGCAACTCAACTCAATGGTCAATGTTCAACCAAACTTCCACTGTGTTAACTCACCGCGCAAATGAATGAAGAAACAAACAGGGCAAAGTATTAAAGGACCTGTTCCTGATTTTTCTCCATGTATTTAAAGGTGCACTGTGTAACTTTTCTGGTGGAGGGTCCGTCAAATGCTTTTCTCCATGGAAATTTTATTGCTTTGTCTGGAATGTTTCACAGTGTGGTATTAAACCTTTCTATCTTCATGGAGACCAAAACAGACCAAGTTTCAGATCTGTGGAGAGGCGACCCCGCTCACAGTCAGAATGTTTGTCTAGGAGCTATAAAACGTAAAATAAAAAGTAATTGAATAAATGTAAGGTAGAGCTGATTAATGTCCAGTGTTGGGAAGTTTACTTTTAAAATGTAATCCCCTACAGTTTACAGATGAAATACCCCAAAATGTAGTTTGTAACATAATCCATTAAATTACTTAAAGTGAATAATGTAATCTGAATACTTTGGATTACTTGATATTGTCACACTTTTTAAAACTACATGAATGTACCAACCACATCCTGAAGATTCTTGTTTGTTCTCTTCAAATTGTCTGTTGAGCCCAAATCTCCATGAATAAAAAACTGTTTACTGTAGAGAAGCAAAGACCAGGAAATCTTAACATAAGATGTTTTGTTTTGTCTGTTAAAAGAAAATAAAAAGGCTAATCTTTACTTAACCATATTAAAAATATTATTGATAGAGAAATGATTTTTATATGAGATCACTGCTGCTTTAAATTATGTCCATCTACTGTTAGTGTCATATTGTTTAGACCTGGTTTAGTCCTGGTTTAGTCCTGGTTTAATGCTGATTTAGTCCTGGTTTTAGACCTGGTTTTAGTCCTAGTTTTAGTCCTAGTTTAGTCTTAGTTTAGTCCTGTTTTATTCCTGGTTTTAGTCCTGGTTTTAGTCTTGGTTTAGCCCAAAATGTGAAAACAGGAAAATACCACCCTGTAATCCATTTATTTCAACAAAGTAACTGTAATCTAATTACTACTCATTGAAACAGTAACTGTAACTGAATACAGTTACTCATAATTTGTACTCTGATTACGTAATCCCGGTACATGTAATCTGTTACTCCCCAACACTGTTAATGTCACACTGTGGAACATTCCAGGCAGAGCAATATCCATAGAAACAAGCAGGTGACCCTCAACCAAAAAGTTACACCATGCACCTTTAAGTACGGTGTGTCTTGCCCAAGTACAGATACAGTATATTGTATGAACATTATTATATAAACCTTTTTTTTTAACCTGAGGTCAAAATAAGTCCACTGTCTAGTCTCTGTATCTAATTAGGTGTGAGCGTCATGGCCGTGGCGTTGGGCCGATTGTGATTGTTCAGTAGTGCGGCGTCTCTCCCTCCCTCCAAACACACTGGCACTCATGTCATCGACTGGTGCCCGCTGACATGGCACAGTGGTATTGTTAGTGTTGGGGAGTAACAGATTACATGCACCAGAGTTACGTAATCAGAGTACAAGTTATGAGTAACTGTATTCAGTTACAGTTACTGTTTCAGTGAGTGGTAATTGGATTACAGTTACTTTGTTGAAATAAATGGATTACACGGTGGGATTTTCCTGTTTTCACATTTTGGGCTAAATCCCCCCTTTTTTTTCAGTAATTTCACTCATTGCTGGACACTAAACCAGGTCTAAACCAAGACTAAAACCAGGACTAAAACCAGGACTAAATCAGTATTTAGCAGGATTTAACAGGACTAAACCATGTTGCGTGGACCGTGTCTCCTCATATTCTATCAATAATATTTTTATTACGGTTAAGTAAAGTTGGGGCTTTTCATTGTCTTTTAGCAGATAAAACTTCTGATGTGAAGATTTCCTTGTCTTTGCTTCTCTACAGCAAATCAAGTAATCCAAAGTATTCAGATTACGTTACTCACTTTAAGTAACTTAATGGATTCCGTTACAAACTACATTTTGGGGTATGTAATCTGTAATCTGTAGGGGAATACATTTTAAAAGTCACTTTCACAACACTGGGTATTGTCCACATTAATTGTAACTGTTCACCCCATAAACGTGCATTGGGCATGTGAGTCATGGAAGAGAGTCAGTTCTGGTCAGAACGCTGGTGGACACTTCCTTATATCCGCCTGCACATAGAGGCTAAATAACGACTCTGAACTGAAGCAGCAGCTTGGATGAGCTGCGAAACATATTCAAACAAATAAACTTTCCTGTTGTAAGATAAAATAAGATAATCCTTTATTGTCTCCCATCAGTGTTGGGAAGGTGACTTTTAAAATGTATTCCCCTACAGATTACAGATTACACACCCCAAAATGTAGTTTGCAATGGAATCTATTAAGTTACTTTAGGTGAGTAATGTAATCTGAATACTTTGGATTACTTGATATTGTCTTGCTTTTTAAAACTACATGAATGCACCAACCACATCCTGAAAATTCTTGTTTGTTCTCTTCAAATTGTCTGTTGAGCCCAAGTCTCCATGAACAGACTTTTGTTTACTGTAGAGCAGCAAAGATGAAGATCTGAACATGAGAAGTTTTATGTGCTAAAAGACAAGAAAAAGACCAGTCTTTCCTTAACCGTATTAAAAATATTATTGATAGAGAAATTATTTTTATATGAGATCACTGCTGCTTTAAATTATGTCCATCTACTGTTAGTGTCATATTATTTACTTAGAAAATTAAATAAAATCACTTTCTGTACAAACATAAAGGTGCCAGCCCAGTAAAATTCAGTAACATTTGATGTTTTTTACTCAAAATGATGCGGAATCAGATTTTTAACAATGATAATTAACAACCTCGTCCACCAACGTTAACAAGACGTTTACATTGCTCTTATTGTGCGTGTTCTGTTTGGGTTTCCACCAATGAGTGGAATTACAGAAAAAAATAAAAAATAAATAAATAAATAAAATAAAAAAGGAATATAGCCCAAAATGTGAAAACAGGAAAATACTGCCATGTAATCCATTTATTTCAACAAAGTAACTGTAATCCAATTACCACTCACTGAAACAGTAACTGTAACTGAATACAGTTACTCATAATTTGTACTCTCCGGTACATGTAATCTGTTACTCCCCAACACTGTGTCCCATGGGAGAAATTTGTCTTGGGACAGGGGGTAACATGCTTTATCAAAAAACAGGACACAAAAACACAAAGCAGCACATAAACAAACACCACAGAACAGAATAAATATGAGACCAAGTCTGACCTCGAGTGATGCACCAACAGGACCTTGTCCATTCGATAAACAGAATTTCTCCTTTCCCATTGGTTCCACCTGGACAACTGAGGGATTTTTCACACACATCATTTGTTTGTTAGACCATGCGGACTTACACTAGTTCTGATAAAAGTCAAGATGAAATTGTTCAGGAAAGGCCAATGTATATCCGGTTTTATCATCAGTACTGAGCTGTTGTGCTTGTGTCTGCTATAAAGTTATAATCTATGATACCTGTGGATCATTATGGTTTCATTTGGACATTTTAAATCACAATCTTCATCTAAAACGACTTAATAAAAGAAACAAGTCCTCTGATGTCGCCGTAAATATCATCACAATAAAGCGCCGTGTGCTGTTGGCCTCTCCCATGGATAAACGCACAACACAGTAGCAAGTAGCAGAATATTGTTTTTGGACCAAAATGACAATGTGACACATAAATGTTGTTCACACTTATTCAAATCAGAGGACAGAGAGGAGGGAGACAAGACAGAGGAAAACAGAAGAGACAGAGGAGGAGACAGAGGACACAGAGGAGAGGAACAGAGAGAGACAGAGGAGACAGAGGAGACAGAGGAGACAGAGGAGACAACAGAGGAGACAGAGGAGACAGAGGACACAGAGGACACAGAGGAGACAGAGGACACAGAGGAGACAGAGACAGAGGACACAGAGGACACAGAGGAGACAACAGAGGAGACAGAGGACACAGAGGACACAGAGGACACAGAGAGAGAGACAGAGGACACAGAGGAGACAGAGGACACAGAGGACACAGAGGAGACAACAGAGGAGACAGAGGAGACAGAGGACAGGAGACAGAGGAGACAGAGGACACAGAGGACACAGAGGAGACAGAGGAGACAGAGGAGACACAGAGGACACAGAGGAGACAACAGAGGAGACAGAGGACACAGAGGACACAGAGGAGACAGAGGACACAGAGGACACAGAGGAGACACAGAGGAGACAGAGGAGACACAGAGGAGACACAGAGGAGACAGAGGACACAGAGGACACAGAGGAGACAGAGGACACAGAGGAGACAGAGGACACAGAGAAGACAACAGAGGAGACAACAGAGGAGACAGAGGAGACAGAGGACACAGAGGAGACAGAGGACACAGAGGACACAGAGGACACAGAGAAGACAGAGGACACAGAGAAGACAGAGGACACAGAGAGACAGAGGACACAGAGGAGACAGAGTGGACAGAGGACACAGAGAGACAGAGAGACAGAGGACAGAGGAGACAGAGGACACAGAGGACAGAGGAGACAGAGGACACAGAGGAGACAGAGGAGACAGAGGACACAGAGGACACAGAGGACACAGAGGAGACACAGAGGACACAGAGGACACAGAGGACACAGAGGAGACAGAGGACACAGAGGAGACACAGAGGGACACAGAGGAGACAGAGGACACAGAGGAGACAGAGGACACAGAGGAGACAACAGAGGACACAGAGGAGACAGAAGACACAGAGGAGACAACAGAGGACACAGAGGAGACAGAGGACACAGATGACACAGACGACACAGACGACACAGACGACACAGAGGACACAGAGGAGACAGAGGACACAGAGGACACAGAGGACACAGAGGACACAGAGGACACAGGGCCAGATCAACAGTCCATGTGGAAAGTGCATTAGCTCCATTGAACAATACCTCTTTGACTGTGGTGAGTTCATGTGGAGCTCGGACACAACCATAAAACTCCTGTCTGCCCCAATAAAGCTCCTCCTCACTGTGGTTCTACAAAAACTGCATCTGAAAAGCCTCCGCAGAACAAATAAACTGTACGTGAGTCAAGTCAAACTCAGTGATGTTGATGAAAATAACACACAATCTAGCCAAAGTTTCAAAGTTTTAAAGTGAACTATTTTAAAATCCAAACTATACCTTTACATAAGATTTAGAAGTAATAGTAACATCATTTCAAAATAATATTACTTAAGTAGAAGTACAAAGTCGTGCTCCAAGAAAAGTTAAAGTAAAAAAGTATTTAGGAAAACTACTCAGGTAAAAGTAACTGAAAGAGTAAACGTCAAGAAGTAACATCTGAAGTGAATGTAATTTGAAAGACAAAACATTAAACAATACAAAAATCTGTTATTTTCAAAGAACAGACAAAAAAATGAGACAAACAAAATCATATCTGGAGAAACTTTTACTCAAGTAAGAGTACTGTTACTTCAATTGAAATATTAATCAAGCAGGAGTAAAAGTAAAGGAAAAGTAAGTAAATGCAGTTGTGGATGAAGTACTCAATTTTGTGACTTAAATAAATGTACAGATACAGTTCCTAAAATTACTCAAGTAAAAGTATCACATGAAAAAATCTCGTTAAGTAAAAAATATTATAGTATCTGTTTAAAAATGTGCTTTAAGAGTAAGAAGTAAAAGTATTTCTCGCAGATTCTGATAATGTGTTGTTAATTTGTTAAAGTATTAAAGTAAAGTAACAATAACTGAAATATCGGGATATCGTATCATCAAAAGTCTCTCACTAAATATCGTGGGGCATCACAATATATCGAATCACAAGTTCCTTTGCTTAAATACATAGTTTTACAGCAGCAACAGCTTATGAACATCGAGAACTACATATCCCATGATTCATTTCAGCGCAGACAACATGAAGAAATATGTTTTTTACTTGAATTTTTTTTGCGATTATGACAAAAATAATTCACACCGAAATCTTATCAAGGTATTTTAAAAGCCAAAAAGTGTCTCATCTGCAATTACATCAGCCTCTTTAAAATATCGCAATAAATATTGTACCGTGAGATGCATATCGTGATAATATCGTACTGAGATTTGGATATTGTTACATCCCTATTTAAATGTAGCGATAATGATTTTGAAAAAAAATGATGGGATGGTAAAAAACATGGTAAAATAACTTTACAAAAAAATGATATGAAAAGTACTTTTACTTTTTAGTCTTGTTAAAAAAATGTAGTGGAGAAAAAGTCCAAATACCTGCTCTCAAATGTAGTGAAGTAAAAGTAAACAAGCGCAATCACAGATATCAACCTGGTCCATGAGGCGTCGGTGGGTCAGTTCATCACCACAGAAACAGTTTATGAGGAGTCCAGCCCATATTACATGATCATTATATCCACAATGTAATGTGTGTATGTGTACAGGCCCATGAACATGTGTGTGATCATAAGATTCATGAGTTGTGTATATGTTAGTTGTGTGACTGTAGATCAGTGTGTTGTGTATCACCAGAAAAACAAGAAATGGAAATTATTTTCGTTCCAATTAGAATTTTAACAGCTACATTGAAAGAGAAAGGAACTGTTAGAATTAGTGATTATCTGGAAAACTATTCATATTTTACTATACAAATGCATAGAATTAAAAATAGATAATGATTTTTTCAGACATTTTGAGACACTCCCGTTGCTCTAACTCGATCCTTCGCGGAGTTATGACAAAAAAACTCCTTCAAGTGACCTTGACCGGTTTCAACCTGTAACATCCAGTGCACCCGGTTATGTGTGTGCCAACTTGTGTGATGATTGAGTGAATATTTTAGCCTGCAGGTGGTTCAGAAATTGTCGCAACTGCCAATAATCCTTTGCAATGAGGTGACCTTTCAATTGACCCGTGTGACCTCAAATGACCTCGGATCGTCACCAAACTTTTTTTTGCGGCATCGAGCAGGGGGGCTTGACCCAAGTCCCAAATTTGGTGACAACTGGTCCATAAATGGAGGAATTATCGCCAGTGTTGGGAAGGTGACTTTTAAAATGTATTCCCCTACAGATTACAGATTACATACCTCAAAATGTAGTTTGTAACATAATCCATTAAATTACTTAAAGTGAGTAATGTAATCTGAATACTTTGGATTACTTGATTTGCTGTAGAGAAACAAAGACGAGGATACTTAACCGTATTAAAAATATTATTGATAGAAGAGGAGGAGACACGTCCGCGCAGCATGGTTTAGTCCTGGTTTAGTCCTGTTTTTAGTCCTAGTTTTAGTCCTGGTTTAGTCCTGTTTTAGTCCTGGTTTAGTCCTGGTTTAGTCCTGGTTTAGACCTGGTTTAGTCCTGGTTTAGTCCTGGTTTAGATCTAGTTCAGACCTGGTTTTAGTCCTGGTTTCATCCTCATTTAAACCTGGTTTAGATCTAGTTTAGACCTAGTTTTAGTCCTGGTTTAGACCTGGTTTAGATCTAGTTTAGACCTGGTTTTAGTCCTGGTTTAGTCCTGGTTTAGATCTAGTTTAGACCTGGTTTTAGTCCTGGTTTAGTCCTGGTTTAAACCTGGTTTAGTTTCCACCAATGAGTGGAATTATCGAAAAAAAAAAAAATAAAATCAAAATAATGTGACAACAGGAAAACAGGAAAATACCGCCGTGTAATCCACTTATTTTAACAAAGTAACTGTAATCCAATTACCACTCACTGAAACAGTAACTGTAACTGAATACAGTTACTCATAATTTGTACTCTGATTACATAACTCTGGTACATGTAATCTGTTACTCCCCAACACTGATTATCGCAGCGGGACCAGGTAAAATACCCACTGTAAAACGTAGCAAAGTAAAGCACATACAATATACCACCTAAAAAAATTTACTTAAGTACAGTACTTTTCTTCTTTTACTTCATTACCTTCCACCGCTGAGTTTATGTAACTGAGTATTTACCATCTCTAATCCTGGATATTCCAATTTGGCATTTTTTCAACAACAACTTTAAATATATTTTGGCCTCGCGCTGCAATAAAATCAAATCAAAACATCATAACTCCACATCCGCTGGCCTCTTTTTAACCTCACGTCACTTCAGACTTTTATTGAACCAACCCCAAACCTCCCAAAGCGCCGGAGCAGCCAGAATAAGCTCCTTATCTCCTCCGCTCCCACAAATCTCTCAGCGCTCACGGCCTCCGCGCGAACATCTCCGGCTCGCGTGTTGAGTGCTAGCATCACAAACGTTGCGCGTGTGAGCGTCGCTGTCTCTGGGCTTGTTAGGGCGGACGTTGTTGTTCTTGGACGCGCCGCTCCAGACTTACAACTGTTAGCGCTGAGTTCGCGGAGGCTAGAACACGTCTGAGGTTTGTCCCGCAGAGGCTACGCTACGTGAAATGATGTTTTTGCTGGACTGCGCCGGGAGGAAGTCGAGTAACAATAATCTAAGTCTGCAGCTCATTCAAAAACAGAGCGAGTCCATTTTGAACAGTTTGCAGAGGGACAATTTAATTATCTGTCCGGCCAGAACCACACGCAGGAGACTCTGGACCAGTGGACTCACTGTGTGACTGCGTCCAACAGATCAGTGTGTGGACGCAAAACAACTTTCTCCAGTGAAACTTACACAAGACTGAAGTCATAGGCTACGTTCAGACTGCAGAGCTTAATGCTCAATTCTGATTTTTTTGTGAAATCTGATGTTTTCGCGAGGTCGTTCACATTTCCAATTAAATGTGACTTGTATGTGACTCCAGTGTGAACATTAAACGGCCCAAAAGTGTCCCGCATGTGACACTGGAGACACGACGACGTCAACCGCAGCGAGCGTCTCTGTGTTTACAGAAGTTGTCCAAACATGGACACGAGCATTGAGCACCTGGAGATTTTAAAGTTCCTCTCGTACCGGAGCCAGAACATGAACAACTTACTTGTTTTAAGGAGGAGATTGAGAAGTAGAAGAACGAGGTTTTTGGCCGTGGTGTTTTGTGGGGCAGCGGCAGCGACGTCCGTTGAAATGAACGTGTGGATGTGGAGACGGAGCCAAGAGTGGTGAGTGGTGATGTGCTTCACTTCAGTGACACGGAGTTCACTAACAATTTTTCGCCTACTGCAGCGCAGAATAGTGACGTTTGTGGCTTGTTGATAACGTGTAGGTCGGATGAATGCACTTTGGCCGTTCAGACTGAAGTCGCATGTCAAAAGATCAGATATGTATCGGTTTCAGGAGCACATATCCAAGTGTCCTGGGTCACATTTGAAAAAATCTGATCTGTGCCGTTCAGACTGTCATTAAAAGATCAGATACAGGTCACATAGAGGCCAAAAAATCAGATTTCGGTCACTTCAGGCTGAAATCTGAACGTAGCCATAGTGTTTGGTCCAAAGAAACAAAGAGACAGTGTCACCTCCAGTCTCTCTAACTCAGGAGTGTCAAACATACGGCCCAGGGGTTGGATCAGGCCCTCCAAGACCTTTAATCTGGCCCTCGGCTGATTTTCTACTAAAATATTTGAATTCTATCTTCTATTAAAATCTTGGTAATTTTCTGCGGTGCTGAGCATAGTAGCGTCTCCAGCATCTCTGTACGTGGCCCCTCCCACCAGAGCAGCACAAATGAAGACTTGTCTCTTTCCAAACGCTCTTAAAGGACGATCGTTTTGACTGTTTTACTTTCATATTTAGTTTGCGGGACTGCAGTTTATCATCCCACCCACCTGCTCCTGCGTTGTGTATTTCCGCTCCGCTCCCACAATGAATTTTCAAAATGTGTCCTGCACCGCACTGTTTTGCAGGGCTCTAGTAAACTGTCTAAAATAGACTTTGAAGAGACTTATCCATGCATTTGTGTCCAGTAGGTTAGATACTGTAACGTCCTGATCACTGGTCTCTCCAAATGAGCTGTGACACTCTGCGGAACATCCAGAACACTGCAGCTCAGGTCCTGACTCGAACTAGGAAGTACGAGCACGTGCGTCCTTTGCTCAGGTCTCTGCACTGGCTTCCTGTGGTTCAGAGACTTTAAAGCTCCTCTTGTGTACAAGTCTCTCCATGACTGAGCACCGAAGTACATCTGTGACATGTTAGTACCATCTCACATCTGAGAAGCTCAGGAACCAGCCTCCACAAGTTGCACCTCCTAATGATCAGACAGTAAAATGTTCTAATTAGACTTTGTCCTCAAGAGCTGTAATACTGTCCTTTGTATCATGGTCTGCGCTGTCAGTTGTGTCTAATGTATCTTTCTGTTTGTTTGCCGTGTCTGATGAGAACAGATTGGCGTATTTGTGTAAATGTAATGTTTTCAAGCTGGCTGTTTGTGTTAAAAGCCTGGGAACTCCATGAGAAGACATGTTACGTTTGATGTGTGATCTGTCTGCTTATTGTTTCATGTGGCTCATAAGATCATGTGGGCTGAGCACCGACGAAATGGTGCATGACACTAAGTAAGTCAAATAAACTAAACTAAATGTGGGATAAGCAAGCCACCTTTTTCCGGTCGCTGCCTCAAGTGGAGGAGTTCAAGTATCTCGGGGTCTTGTTCACGAGTGAGGGGAGGACGGAGCGTGAGATTGACAGGCGGATCGGTGCAGCGTCGGCAGTGATGCGGTCGCTGTATCGGATCATTGTGGTGAAGAGGGAGCCGAGCTGAAAAGGCGAAGCTCTCGATTTACCAGTCAATCTATGTTCCTGTCCTCACCTATGATCATGAGCTCTGGGTAATGCGTGAAATACAAGCGATCGAAATGAGTTCCCGTAGAGACCCAAAACATGCTACAGGTCTCTAGGAAGAACAGTTGACAACTAAGGTCAATGAAATACAATTAATCAATGAACCTGCCCAGGGACGACAAGTAGAAATTAGCACTGGAGCTACAACCTGATACAATACATCTCTTCTGTTAATATAAATTGTGCACTGTCTCGTTAAATAAATATATAAATAAATAGATAGGGTGAGGAGATCGGTCACATGGGAGTGTGAGCTTATTCTCTGTGTTTTTAATGTTTCATTCATGTTAATTCACCATGCAGTATTGAAGTGTTCCTTGATGTGATGTGTGTGTTTCTGGACTTTGGAGCGTCAATGGGGTTGGGAAATGATGTCATATGGATGATGAGTGTATATGGAACAGCAAAGGGGTGGGTCTCCAACCTTTAGCATACGCCAATCTATGATAAACACGTATTGGGTCAAAACTGCTGTCTATGTTTCTGCTGAAAATGTTAACTCAACAAGTTATGGTAGTATAAATGCACCTGCTTTCTGTGAAAGGTCAGAATGGGGGATGTCGTCTAAGGGCGTTGTCCAGGGACGACGACGCAAAGAGACGCCGTGTGACCGAATCATGTAAAGTCAACTTGAATCGGAGAGACCTGTACCTGCCTGAACCAATAAAGAGACATGTCTGAGAACTGTTTTAACTCTCTAAGACTCTTTTTTTTAAGATTCTCTGTTCAGGTTGCCTCCAGGAGAAGCTGACAGGAGGAACTCTGAGTAGAGTTGCTGCTCCTCCAAGTTGACAGGAAGCGGCTCGAGCATCCGGAACAGATGCCCGAGCCTCTTGGAAGATGTTCTGGGCATGTCCCACTGGGAGGAGGCCCCGGTGAAGACCCAGGACACACTGGAAGGACTATGTCTCTCAGCTGGCCTGGGAACGCCTCGGGAGGAGCTGGAAGAAGTGTCTAGAGCAGGGGTGGGCAAACTTTTTGGCTCGCGGGCCACATAGGGTCCTAAAATTTGCATGAAGGGCCAGACAGAACACAGGATACGACGTGTAAAGAGTTCAGCTGCATTTTATTCATATTTACGCTTATGTAGGAAGCACACTATGCGCTACGACATTGCCACGAAAAATCCAGAATATATTAAAATTAACAAATCTGTTCCACTACATATCACAGGCGAAAGTGAATTGCAAGCGACTGTGTTTTACTGAGAAACAAAACCCACACCACAAATCCACATGCTACACAACAAAAATCTTAAAACGATCCATGCGTTAAGACGTACAACACGACATCTATCAAGTTCTTGCCTTTGATTTTTACCAACTCAAAATGGAAGCAGTGCAAGGTTATATCTTGAACATCACTACTTCACTCATGGTCCGAATAACTCCTGTAAGAACACTTTCCCGTAAAGCATTGTGGCCAACATAATACGCCACACCTCAATGTATATATAGAGTGCGCCACCTACTGGGAAACGCCGGAAATGCATGAAAAATAAAACATCAACAAGGTTTATTATTGTAATTTATTCCAATTCGGCGGGCCGGATTAAAAGGTTTAAAGGGCCGCATATGGCCCCCGGGCCGTAGTTTGCCCACCCCTGGTCTAGAGTGAAGGAAGTCTGGGAGTCCCTTCTTAGACTGCTGCTCCTGCCTCCGGATAAGTAGAAGATAATGGATGGATAAACTAAATTTATTGATGAGTTTCAACAAACAATTCCTAATCTGAAGGACTTTGTGAGGAACCATAGACGACGTTTCCTCATTCTGAAGACACAGAATTTTCAGTGAGCCCAAAGATAAACTAATGGCGATTTTAAGCTGCAAAATACCAAACTCAGCATTCATTCAAAAGCGTTTTTGAATTTGAATTTTGTGTTTTTATTAATTCAATGTGTCTCCAATATTGAGAAGGTGATAAAACTCGCCTGTGTGTCCTGGACGAGACAAGCGTCACTCAAAACTAAACTTTAACTCCGCTCTTTTGGCAGCCAGTCTAATTATTTTTACTTTAGACTTTACTCCATATTAAAACGTTCTAACCATTGCAAACTTTTCCAATTTCTTTTTTCCAGGATCTGTCCCGCCTCTGGTCTCGGCTCTGTGAACGTGTCTGGTCAGGACAGAAGTGTCAGACTCGTCCTTGTGCTCGTCGTCTGTGTTCTGTTACAGGATCCTCTGGGACGGAGAGAGGGAGAGGGGGATAGAGAGAGAGAGAGAGAGAGAGAGGGAGTCAGGGAGGGAAAAGGAAGGAAAGAAGCAAGGAAGGGCGGGAGCGGACGGGACAAAGACGGAGATAGGAAGACGGGAAGAGAGCGAGGAGGACTGAGGGAGAGAGATAGAAAGAGCGAACGGAGAGAGGGAGGAGAAGGAGGGAGGGGGGAGAGAGGGTGTGAATGAAAGAGAGAGGAGGAGTGAGGGAGGATGAAAGGAGGGGGGTAGGGAGAAAGGGAGGAGGAAGACTGGAGGTGTGGGAGAGAGTGGAAGAGGAGGGAGTAGATAGAGAGAAAGGGAGATAGAGAGAGTGACGCAAGGAGGGAAGGAGGGGGCAGACTGGAGGAGTAAACGACGGAGAGAGGTAGAGAGAGGGAGAAAAGAGAGATAGAGAGAGAGAGAAAGAGTGAAGGAGGAACAGAGGGGGACGAGTAAACAATAGAGAGAGAGAAAGAGAGAGAAAGTGAAGCAAGGAGTGAGGGAGGGGGCGAAAGAGGAGAGTAGTGAGGTAGAGAGACGGGGGGGATAGAAAGAGTGATGCAGGGAGGGAAGGAGGGGGAAATCCGGAGGAGTAAGCGAGGGAGAGGAGTAGAGAGAGAAAAGGAGAGAGGGGTGAGGGTAGGACGAATGAAGGGGAGAGGGAGGGGCACACTGAAGGAATAAGCAATGGAGAGAGGGAGAAAGAGGGAGAGAAGGGGCAGACTGGAGGAGTGAGTGAAAAAGAGAGATAAAGAGAGAGGAGGAGAGAGAGATAGACAGAGTGAAGCAAGGAGAGAGGGAGGTAGAGAGAGAGAGAGAAAGTGGAGCAGGGAGAGAGGGTGGAGGAGGCAGACTGGAGGAGCAAGGGAGGGCGAGAGGAGGGGGCAGTGAAGTAGAGAGAGAGGGAGATAGAAAAAGTGACGCAGGGAGGGAAGGAGGGAGAAGACTGGAGGAGTAAGCGAGGGAAAGAGAGAGAGAGAGAAAGAGAGGGGGAAGACAGGTAGAGTGAGGGAGGGCGAGAAGAGGAGGGTAGAGAGATAGGGAGAGAGAGAGAGTGAAGGGAGAGAGGGAGGGAGCAGACTGGAGGAGCGAGCGAAGGGGAGAGGTAAAAAAAAAAAAAGAGGGAAAGGTAGAGTGAGAGAGGGAGAGAGAGATAAACGGAGTGAAGCAGGGAGAGAGAGGGAGGGAGAGGGCATAGGGAGGTAGAGAAAGAGAGAAAGTGAAGCAGGAAGAAAGGGAGGGTGGATTGGGAAGAACGGAAGAGTGAGGGAGGTTGAGAGGATGGGAGAGAGGGAGGGGTCAGTCTGGAGGGAGTGAGGGAGGGAGGTAAAGAGATAGACAGAAAGAGTGACGGGAGAGAGGGATGAGGCAGACTCGAGGAGCGGGAGAGGGCAAGAGGAGGGAGTAGAGAGAGAGAGGGAGAGAGAGAGAGAGAGAAAGAGTGAAGGAGGGATGGGCAGACTGGAGAAGTGAGCGAAGGAGAGAGGTAAAGACGGAGGGAGAGACGGAGGGTGAAGGAGGCGAGCTGGAGGAGTGAGGGAGGACAAGAGGACGGGATAGAGAGATGGGGAGAGAGACAGAAGGAGTGAAGGGAGAGAGGGATGAGGCAGACTGGAGGAGTGAGCGAGGTGAAAGAGGTAGAGAGGGAGAAAAAAAGGGGAGAGAGAGA
The DNA here is from genome assembly GCF_026225935.1 of Boleophthalmus pectinirostris. Classification (NCBI taxonomy): domain Eukaryota; kingdom Metazoa; phylum Chordata; class Actinopteri; order Gobiiformes; family Gobiidae; genus Boleophthalmus; species Boleophthalmus pectinirostris. The sequence goes on along the minus strand of NW_026571353.1, from coordinate 35,297,420 downwards.
TAGAAAGTGTGAAGGAGGAAGGGAGGGGGCAAGACTGGAGGAGTAAACAATGGAGAGAGGGAGAGAAGTAGAGTGAGAGGGGGAAAGATAGATAGAGTGAAGCAGAGAGAGAGGGAGGGAGGACTGGTAGAGTGAGGGACTCTCTCACTCAAGGGGAATAGAGATAAGGAGAGAGACAGAAAGAGTGAAAGGAGAGAGGGATGAGGCAACTTGGAGGAGTGGGAGAGAGCAAGAAGAGGGAGTAGTGGTAGTAGCAGAAGACTGGTTGAGTAACGGAGGGCAAGAAGAGGAGGGTAGAGAGACAGGGAGAGAGACGGAAAGAGTGAAGGGAGAGAGGGATGAGGCAGACTCGAGGAGTGGGAGAGGGGGACGAGAGGGAGAGAGAGAGAGGGAGACAGAAAGAGCGAAGCAGAGACGGAAGGAGGGGGCAGATGGAAGGAGAGGTAGAAACAGAGGGAGAGAAGTAGAGTGAGAGTGAGGGAGGACAAGAGGATGGGATAGAGAGACAGGGAGAGAGACAGAAAGAGTGAAGGGAGAGAGGGATGAGGCAGACTGGAGGAGTAAGCGAGGGAAAGAGGTAGAGAGAGAAAAGGGGAGAGAGATAGAAAGAGTGAAGAATGGAGGGGGCAGACTGGAGGAGTGAGCGAAGGAGAGAGGTAAAGACAGAGTGAGAGAGGGGGAGAGAGAGATAGAGTAAAGCAGGGAGAGAGGGAGGGGGCATAGGGACGTAGAGAGAGAGAGAAAGAGAGAGAAAGTGAAGCAGGAAGAGAGAAAGAGAGGGAGGGGGCAGATTGGAGGAGTGAGGGAGGGCGAGAGGAGGGGGGTAGAGAGACAGGGAGAGAGACAAAAAAAAAGAGTGAAGGGAGAGAGGGATAAGGCAGACTGGAGGAGTGGGAGAGGGGGATGAGAGGTAGAGAGAGAGAGAAGAGAAATGGAAAGAGTGAAGGGGGGAGGCCGGAGGAGTAAGCGAAGGAGAGCGGTAAAGAGAGAGGGAGAGAGAGAGAGACAGAATGAAGCCGGGAAGAGGAGAGAGAGCGAGAGAAAGTGAAGTAGGAAGAGAGGGATGGTAGAGGGGGAAGACTGGAAGAGTGAGAGAGAGAGAGAGAGAGATAGACAAAGTGAAGCAAAGGAAAGAGGGAGAGACAGAGGGAGGGAAATAGAGTGAAGGAGGGACGGGGCGGACTGGAGGAGTGAGCGAAGGAGAGACGGAGAGCGGTAGAAAGAGGGGGAGAGAGAGAGAGAGAAAGAGTAAAGCAGGGAGAAGGGGAGGGACAGGGAAGACTGGAGGAGTGAGTGAAGAAGAGAAGGGGAAGGGGAAAGAGAGAGAGACAGAGTGAAGCAGGAAGAGAGGGGGAGAGTGGAGGGGGCAGACTGGAAGAGCGAGGGAAGGAGGGAGAGAGCGATAGAGAGAGAGAAGGAGGGAGGAAGGGGGCGGCGAGGGACTTCCAGGAGCTGCGTTCTTCCATGGAAAAGCTTTCCCGTGGATTAGCTCTCCTCGGAGATCCATATCATGTCCGATCTGTTTTAATCTCCCTGTTATTTTTATATCGGGACATAAACGTGCTTCACCTCAGCTTTGGTTACAGCTCACTCCACGCACAGCTCCACTAGGACCTTCCGGAAGAAAAACAAACCAGCTTTCCTCCCTCATTTTGATTAAACTCGTGTTTCCCAAACTTTTTTTTTCTGGGGACCCATATTTTAAAAAGACACAAATCTTTGCGACCCAGTAGAGATCACAAAATCACAAAATAAATCTGTGACTATTGCTGATTTTATTACTGAGTGATCGTGTCTCTCTGAACAATTAGTATTACCGTATTTTTCGGACTATAAGGCACACCGGATTATAAGGAGCATTAAGCAAAACAAGCGGACGACACCTGAGACTTGAGACTTTTTGAAATTTCTACGAGGACGGCTCAAATATACATTGAGTAATAATGTGTCTAATACAGCTTTGTGCACATTTGTTTACGTTTTATGGAAATGAAACTTAAAACCATATGGCTCCTTTGTATAAACTATAAGTGATAAAAAACAAAACAAACAAAAAAACAGTGCTGATGCAGTCAACTTCTGTCGGAATAAAGAAGGACTCAGTGGAATATATGTGAAAATCATTTCTAGGTCAGTAAGCACAACTAGAATTAAATAAAATAAATCAAATAAAATTAAATAATTAAAAAAAAATTGGGCGTTGGGGTGCGTGGAGATGTATGTATATGTATATCGCAGACCTACATGCAGATCATGATAAGGTGACCCAAAAAAATCTCTTGAGACCCACCTGAGGGTCCCAGTCTTTGGCAAAAAATGGATGAGAGGTGTGCAAAAATATCAAAATATTGTGATACTAAAGTTGCTGATTAACAGTATCGTGGGCTCCTGTATCAGTATATCGCCAAGAGTATTTTTTGTTAGTATTTTTTGTGACCACACTACTTCACTAATTAATTCGGTTGCTTATTTAGTGAAAGGAAAGTTGTTGATAGGACAAACTTGACATATTCACTGTTTTGATGATTCAGAGAGAATCTGTCATATTCACTTTGCTTAAGTGGTGGTTTAACTAAGAAATGTTGTTGTTAAAATGTGTTTGGTTCTTAAAAAACAGTAATATACCACAGAGTATTGTGTGCAGTATGTCGTTTATAACAGGAGTCCCCAACCCAGAACGAAAACCAGGACTAAACCAGGACTAATCCAGACTAAACCAGGACTAAACCAGAACTAAATCAGGAGTAAACCAGGACTAAACCAGGACTAATCCAGACTAAACCAGGACTAAATCAGAACTAAGCCAGAACTAAACCAGAGCTAAATCAGGACTAAACCAGACTAAACCAGACCTAAACCAGACTAAACCAGAACTAAACCAGGACTAAATCAGGACTAAACCAGGACTAAACCAGACTAAACCAGAACTAAACCAGACTAAACCAGGACTAAAGGAGGACTAAACCAGACTAAACCAGGACTAAACCAGAGCTAAATCAGGACTAAACCAGAACTAAACCAGGACTAAACCAGGACTAAGCCAGACTAAACCAGGACTAAACCAGAACTAAACCAGAACTAAACCAGACTAAACCAGGACTAAAGGAGGACTAAACCAGAACTAAAACAGGTCTAAACCAGAACTAAACCAGAACTAAAATTAGAACTAAACCAGAACTAAAACCAGAACTGAACCAGTCCAAAGTGCAAAAAAGGTTGGGGCTCACTGGTTTATAAGAGCCAAAATTGTCCATGAACAGTAGACAATGCTCATAAAAACACCAACATTTAGTAACAAAAAACCCCCAAAAAGTAGATTTGGCGTTTAGTGTTATAATTACACTTTAAATGCCATACTGCGGAACATTCCAGGTAAACCAAGCAGCATTTCCACCGAGCAGATGGCAGAGAATCTTTCCTTCTGTGAACAGTAATGTAACGCAGTGCTCCTGTTTGTCTGCGGAACATTCTAGACAAAGCAATAACATTTCCATAGAGATAAGCAGGTGATGTACTCTCCACTAAATGTTACGCAGTGCAGCTTTAAAACCCCCAGACCCAGGCCCGGTGTCCTTAAGCAGCTCTCAGACTGAAGGGCCCCTCTATTCTTAGGTGGTGGTGTATGTTCTGTATTCCCCTGGTCTCAGTCCAGTCAAGTGTCTAAAAGCACATCCCAGAACGGCCCCAGTATCGACGCCCTGTACCTGCACTTACTGCCATCAGCAATCGATCGGCCAGTTCTAAAAAAAAAAAAAAAAAAAAAAAAAGTGGAGAGACGGGGCATAATTGCATTGATTTTCCCGCTTTAGAACTTAGAATAATGTAAAAGACAAAATATTCAATCTCAGCAGCTTTACTTACAGTTCAGCTGATAAAGCTTAAATATAAAAGGGCCAATATTAGACTATTCGCTGATCTGTGTTATAATGTTCAAGGTTCCCACAGTCATGGAAATCCTGGAGAGGCCTGGAAAAGTAACTGAATTTTAGTATCTCTTTCACACAACTATCGTTCTGTTAAGTTCTCATGAGGCGATTATGATTATTTCTGAAAGTCTGTGCCTTTTGTTTAAGAGACGACGATAAATGCGCTGACAGTATTTGAATGTTAAAAGTCAAAAAATGCATAGCGCACTCAGATGGCCGATGTCCAAAAGCTTTTTTAGTTTTTAATAACGTTTCGGCGAAAAAAGCATTCATCAGATATTTTTCTTGTTTTGGACCACAGCACACAAAATGGTCGTCAGCCCAGGTGCTCATATCCCCAACAACGAATGGGACGTCCCCAGTGAGTTCAGCCCATTTTATGACAAGAAAAATATTAATTTAACAGATGTTTACATTATAAAAAAAAAAAATGTTAATGGTCACATTTTTCTATAGCACTTTTCCACCTTCAAGGCACTCAAAGCACTTTACAACAAGGAACCACTCACCCATTCACACACCAGTGCACACAGACACTGGGGGCGAGGTGGGTTAAGTGTCTTGCCCAAGGACACAACAACAGCATTCATCTGTGGGAGCTGGAATCACACCAGCCAACCTGTGGGTCAGTGGATCTGACCGCTCAACCTGTGATGGTTGGTGTCAAGAGTGGGATTTGAACCGCCAACCTTCAGATCAGTGGACAAACGCTCTACCAACCGAGATACTGCTGCCCTGCCTGAATGTTAAAAAACTATCATCCCAAACCATAATGTGAGTGAAAAGGGTTAACATTTCATATTTAGCTCTAAAAGTCTGATCAATTCTATACACGTAGGTGCTGTAAAGTCATGGAAAATTCCCTTTAGGTCATGAAAAAGTCATGGAAAAGTTTTGAAATTTTGTCAGTGAAAAAAAGCAGTAAACCTAAATTGTTGTTGTTTCCTCATCACAAACAGACCTGGAGTTGTGTTTTGTTTCATTCACACTTGTTTAACACACAAAATACTTAGGCAGAGTTTTTTCTCTCAAACAGAAAACACTCACTTCCACCTTCTGATGCCATGTGGTGATAAAGGAAGTGCTCCACTGTGTTTTTAAACTACACCTTCACTAGAATCATTTGGATGATTTCAGCCTCCCTGCTGAAGAAAAGAAAATGCAGCTGTTAATTTTAAAACTAGCGCTTCATGACATCACAAGGTGGAACAGAGGATTTTGAGTTTGGGAGAAGTAGACAGACTAATAATAAAAGATTTACTCAAACTTGTGTGAATGAAACAAAACACAAACCCAGGTCTGTTTTTTCAACATTATAACCTGGCTTAAAGCTCACGAAAGTCAATTTTGTGCAACATAGGACCTTTAAAAATATACAGGGGCACTTGCTCGACTACAACCTAATGACATCACAAGGTGGAACAGAACGTTTTGAGGGAGATGGCACAGTATCCACTTTAACTTCAGACTGTTAGTGACTCTGACTTCCACTGTTGTGGGTGAATTGTTGTACAGTTGTAGGGAGTATTATCTGTTACATAAAGGTGAGTTGTTATACAGTTGTAGGGAGTATTATCTGTTACATAAGGGTGAGTTGTTGTACAGTTGTAGGGAGTATTATCTGTTACTTAAGGGTGATTTGTTGTACACTTGTAGGGAGTATTATCTGTTACATAAAGGTGAGTTGTTGTACAGTTGTAGGGAGTATTACCTGTTACATAAGGGCGTGTTGTTGTACAGTTGTAGGGAGTATTATCTGTTACATAATGGTGAGTTGTTGCACAGTTGTAGGGAGTATTATCTGTTACATAAGGATGCTTTGTTGTACAGTTGTAGGGAGTATTATCTGTTACATAAGGATGCTTTGTTGTACAGTTGTAGGGAGTATTATCTGTTACATAATGGTGAGTTTTTGTAAAGTTGTAGGGAGTATTATCTGTTACATACGGGCACGTTGTTGTACAGTTGTAGGGAGTATTATCCGTTACATAAGGGTGAGTTGTTGTACAGTTGTAGGGAGTATTATCTGTGACATAAGGGTGAGTTATTGTACAGTTGTAGGGAGTATTATCTGTTACATCAGGGTGAGTTGTTGTACAGTTGTAGGGAGTATTATCTGTGACATAATGGTGAGTTGTTGTACAGTTGTAGGGAGTATTATCTGTTACATAAGGACGCTTTGTTGTACAGTTGTAGGGAGTATTATCTGTTACATAATGGTGAGTTTTTGTAAAGTTGTAGGGAGTATTATCTGTTACATCAGGGTGAGTTGTTGGAGAATGAACTCTTCCGTTCTCACAATAAAAGCCGGTCAAATCTTTCATGGCCACTTTAAACTCGCCGCACCATCGATCTGTTCTAAAATAAATCTCGCCGTTACCTCGTAAAACATCGACCGAAGGCTGAAGGAGCAGTTCACAGAGCCGACACACACACAGCGTACGTCCTGACCCATAATGCACCTCTGCGGTAATACCATGGCGACGGAGCGACACAAATCAGGCAGCAGCTGTGTCAGAGGTTTGGCACCGCTTCCACATTCTCCATTTAAATCAACTCTGCACAAAACCGAAGCGGACCTATGGAACGCCTCTCAGAGCTCCTATATTACACAAAATGGACTCTCATGAGCTTTAAGTTATGTTCAAATGTTGTTACTTCATTGAAAAACATACCGATATATCGAAATTAGAATATTTTTCCACATGCCTAGTCCTGACCAAGATGAGCTCAAGTAACAATTTTACCCAAATGTAAAATGTGACAGGCCAGATTATACTCCCATGATGTTTTTGAGGTTAAAGGTGAGACTTTTCTGGTGGAGCGTCCGCCATACACATTCACTGCTGAGTCGCATGTCAAAAGATTGGATATGTATCGGTTTTAGGACCACATATCCAAAAGACTAAGGCTACATTCACACTGCAGCCTGAAGTGATCCAAATCTGATTTTTTGGCTTCTATGTGACCTGTATCTAGCCAATGATGTTCATTATGTCTTCTTATATACTTTAACTTCTTAGGTTCTTTTTAAAGACAATGCAGTAAAGTAAAGTGGCTAGCAGCCGAAACATGTCAACAAGGTAAATACACTTTACTGCATTGTCTTTAAAAAGAACCTAAGAAGTTTAAGGTGACCTGTATCTGATCTTTTAATGACAGTCTGAACGACACAGATCAGATTTTTTCAAATGTGACTCAGGACACTTGGATATGTGGTCATAAAACTGATACATATCTGATCTTTTGACATGCGGCTTCAGTCTGAATGGCCAAAGCGCATTCATCCGACCTACACGTTATCAACAAGCCACAAACGTCACTATTCTGCGCTGAAGTAGGCGAAAATTGTTAACGAACTCCGTGTCACTGAAGTGAAGCACATCACCACTCACCACTCTTGGCTCCGTCTCCACATCCACACGTTCCTTTCAACGGACGTCGCTGCCACTGCCCCACAAAAATGCCAACGTCCTTCTTCCAAAAACCTCGTCCTTCTCCTTCTCAATCTCCTCCTTAAAACAAGTAAGTTGTTCATGTTCTGGCTCCGGTACGAGAGGAACTTTAAAATCTCCAGGTGCTCGATGCTGCGTCCATGTTTGGACAACTTCCGTAAACACAGAACACGCTCGCTGCGGTTGACGTCGTCGTGTCTCCAGTGTCACATGCGGGACACTTTTGGGCCGTTTAATGTTCACACTGGAGTCACATACAAGTCACATTTAATTGGAAATGTGAACGACCTCGCAAAAACATTGGATTTCACAAAAAAAATACGAATTGAGCGTTAAGCCCTGCAGTCTGAACGTAGCCTTAGAACCACATATCCAAAAGACTAAGGCTACGTTCAGACTGCAGCCTGAAGTGATCCAAATCTGATTTTTTCATCCCTATGTGACCTGTGTCTGATCTTTTAATAACAGTCTGAAGGACACAGATCAAATTTTTTCAAATGTTTCCCAGGACACTTGGATATGTGCTCCTAAAACCGATACATATCCGATCTTTTGACATGCGACTTCAGTCTGAACGGCCAGGTCATATTCATCCCACCTACACGTGGTACAAGTAGGCACTCACAAATGTACACAAACGTTCTTCTCGTCATATGAAAATTTTGTATGAACTCTGTCAATTCCACCACTACGACTTCGCACAACACGTTCCTTTCTACTGACGTTGCTGTCACTGCCCCACAAAACACCATGGCCAAAAATCTTGTCCTTTTCCTTCACAAAAAAATCCGAATTAAGCCCTGCAGTCTGAACGTAACCCAAGTGGTCTGGGTCGCATTTGAAAAAATTGGATCTGTGTCGTTCAGACTGTCATTAAAAGATCAGATACAGGCGAAAAAATGTGATTTGTGTCACTTCGGGCTGCAGTCTGAATGTAGCCTAAGTTCAGACGGCAGCCTGAAGTCTCGGTCTAAGTCCTGGTCTGGTCCCGGTCTGGTCCTGGTGTGGTCCCGGACCTGGATCAGTTCTGGTTCGGTCCTTGTTCAGTCCTTGTTCAGTCCGGCTTTGCAGTTTAAGTCACGTAAACGGGAAACGGCCGTTATCCGTTTTTTTCCATTCTTCATTTAAACACAAACATCGAAAAACTGAAAAAAGAAATCGTTATCTGTTTTTTCATTTTGGTTTTGGAGACAAATAATGAAGAAAACTGTTGTTTTTTCGTTTTCTTATTTTTGGTTTTATATTGAAAAACGAATGAACGAATGATACACGGGTTGACCTCAGTCTGAACGGTAAGGTTACGTTCTCCCCGCTGTATTCAGGACAAATTGGAGGGATCTTATTGGAACCAAGCGTTTTTTAAAATGATTGCCAAAGAAATGGCTGAGCATGACCACAGGCGGTCCTGGCTCTACAAAAAACAACAAAAAATAAAGAGTCTGCGAGCCAAATGCAAGGAGGCTAAAGACTCAAACAAACGAAGTGGCCGTGGATGTGTAACCTGTCCATTTTACGAAGAACTGGACTGTATTTTGGGAGACGAGCCCAGCGTTTAGGCCACTTCCGTAAACACTGAGCACGTTCGCTGTGTGTGACGTCGTTGTGTCCTCCAATACTCACGCGGGACACTTTTGGGGCATTTAAAGTTCACACTGGAGATCACATACAAGTCACATTTAATTGGAAATGTGAACGACCTCGCAAAAAAATCAGATTTCACAAAAAAATCCGAATTGAGCTTTAAACCTTGCAGTCTGAATGTAGAACAAGTCGCATTTAAAAAAAAAATCTGATCTGTATCATTCAGACTATTAAAAAGATCAGATACAGGAGCAGGGGGGCGAAAAAATCAGATTTGTGTCACTTCGGTCTGCAGTCTGAACGTAGTCGAAATGCACAAAAAACACAACTCCATTTTGTCTGTTTGTGATGAGGAAACAACATTACAGTACAACAGAGACACAGGCTCTTAAATGTATCAGTCTAACCCTGAATAGAGAGAGAGGACAGATAATGAAAATGACTAAAGTGTGGCGCTGGTGTTGAGGGGGAGGTATGATCAGAATGAAGAGTCCCGGTGAGTGACTGCATTTACACAGATACAGCTGTCAGCAATACATGTCTGAAATACTTTAAATGTTTACTGTCCATTCTCCTGGAGTTAAAGGGTCTATGTGACGCCGTTTTCTGATCTGTGTCCTAATGTTTCCTCATCACAAACAGACCTGGAGTTGTTTTGTTTTATTCACACGTTTACAGTGTTGGGAAGGTGACTTTTAAAATGTAATCCCCTACAGATTACAGATTACATATCCCCAAAATGTAGTTTGTAACGGAATCCATTAAATTACTTAAAGTGAGTAACGTAATCTGAATACTTTGGATTACTTGATATTGTCGTGCTTTTTAAAACTACATGAATGTAGCAACGACATCCTGAAAATTCTTGTTTGTTCTCTTCAAATTGTCTGTTGAGCCCAAATCTCCATGAATAAGCAACTGTTTACTGTAAAGTAGCAAAGACAAGGAAATCTTAACATAAGATGTTTAGTCCTGGTTTTAGTTCCTAGTTTAGTCCTGGTTTAGTCCTGGTTTTAGTCCTGGTTTAGTCCTGGTTTTAGTCCTGGTTTTAGTCCTGGTTTAGTCCTGGTTTTAGTCCTGGTTTAGACCTGGATTTAGTCCTGGTTTAGTCCTGGTTTTAGTCCTGGTTTTAGTCCTAGTTTAGTCCTGGTTTTAGTCCTGGTTTAGACCTAGTTTAGTCCTGGTTTAGTCCTGGTTTAGTCCTGGTTTACACCTGGTTTAGTCCTGGTTTAGTCCTGGTTTAGTTTTAGTCCTGGTTTTAGTCCTGGTTTAGACCTAGTTTAGTCCTGGTTTAGACCTAGTTTAGTCCTGGTTTAGTCCTGGTTTAGACCTGGTTTAAGTTTAGTCCTTAGTTTTAGTCCTGGTTTAGTCCTGGTTTTAGTCCTGGTTTAGTTTAGTCCTGGTTTAGTTTAGTCCTGGTTTAGTTTAGTCCTGGTTTAGTCCTGGTTTAGACCTAGTTTAGTCCTGGTTTAGACCTAGTTTAGTCCTGGTTTAGACCTAGTTTAGTCCTGGTTTAGTCCTGGTTTAGTCCTGGTTTAGTCCTGGTTTAGACCTAGTTTAGTCCTGGTTTAGTCTTGGTTTTAGTCCTGGTTTAGACCTAGTTTAGTCCTGGTTTGGTCCTGGTTTAGACCTGGTTTTAGTCCTGGTTTGGACCTGGTTTAGTCCTGGTTTACCTGGTTTAGTCCTGGTTTAGTCCTGGTTTAGTCCTGGTTTAGACCTAGTTTAGTCCTGGTTTAGTCCTGGTTTAGACCTAGTTTAGTCCTGGTTTAGTCTTGGTTTTAGTCCTGGTTTAGACCTAGTTAGTCCTGGTTTAGGCCTGGTTTAGTCCTGGTTCAGTTCTCCTGGTTCAGTCCTGGTTTAGTCCTAGTTTAGACCTGGTTGGTTTAGGCCTGGTTTAGACCTGGTTTAATCCTGATTCAGTCCTCCTGGTTCAGTCCTGGTTTAGACCTGGTTTAGTCCTGGTCCAGACCTGGTTCACTCCTGACTCTGTGCTGGTTTAGTCCTGGTTCAGTCTTGATTTAGTCTTGGTTTAGTCCTGGTTTAGTACGGGTTTAGTCCTGGTTTAGTCCTGGTTCAGCTCTGATTTAGTCCTGATTTAGATCTGGTTTAGTCCTGGTTTAGTCCCAGTTTAGCCCTGATTTAGACCTGGTTTAGACCCTGTTTAGTCCTGGTTCAGTTATTTTGGTAAGATTAACTTAAAGTGCCGTAATAGTCGTGTAATGTTTTAGATTTTAAATAAAGTAATATTTTAATGTAACAAATTACTCTGAATTTCAAGTCATAAATAAATAAAATATTACAGTTTTGAAGTAACTTGACCAACAGAAAAATTACACAATGCACCTTTAAAGTACATCAATATTTTTACTTATATAGATTTTTTTCTTGTGATATTTTTACTTTTACTTCTAATCTTCTGCCACTGTATGTGTACTTTTACTTAAGTAACAAACTGGAGTACTTTATCCAGCACTGGAAGCATCTCCGTCTTGGTGTTTGAGCTGGAGCTCGTATCCAGGCACAAACACAGAAGCGGTCGCTGTGGTAAACCTCACATGGCTTTAGTTAGTGGGAAAAGTCTCACTCAAGAGTAATACGACAAACATGGCAACCCGCAGCTGCCCCCGGGGGATTGGCACAGGACCTGGCAACCATCCATCACGCCTTTAAAGATCATATAACATGTAAAAGTGATTATTTTAGCTTCTAACCATGTTCTGATACTGTTCCCTCATCAGAAACAGACGCGGCGCTGAGTTTCATTCACACGTGTTTCAGCGGTTTAGAGTCTGAAGAACTATTATGTAAAATATTGTGGGTTTTTTTTTTAAGCTTTCTACCATTTTATAACATTTTTCACTCATCAAAAACATATCAGTAGAGGAAGAGCCGTCATCCGTGCATGTTTGAGTAATCTAGCGATCTCTGGTGAGTTGTGAGATTCTCTACGAGGCTCCCCACGCGACAGTTATCCGCAAATATACAAAAACGTGATACGAAACTGTGCACAGGAACTTGTCAAACTGATGCGATGTGCAGAAGTATGTGATGGTGTTGTGATAGTGCTCTGAAGGGGGAGTGACTTAGCACAGAGAGAAGATTCAGAGCATCAAAATGAAAGTGAAAAATAGGTCGTTTTCGATGAATATAGCATTTTCAAAACAAATAAAGGTAACATGGTGATCGAAATATGTTGTTTGTAAAAAAAAAAATTAAAAAAAGAAAGAAAAAAAAAAGTAAAGTAAGAAGAAATAAAAATATCTTTAAAAATGAATTTCCCTATGAATCGAGAATCAGAATAGGGACGGTGGGGACATGTCACAACCAATATTTGGGGAAGACAAAATAATCCCTACCAATAGTTGCCATTTTATTTTAATAAACAAAAATTCTGATATTTTTTCCAAACTCAATAGTATTAATTTAACATGTTTTAGTTCACATTTTGATTATTAGAAGTTCTGAGATGTGTTCAGTGATATGACGACAGGGTTACTCCCGACGCTGTTTCATTGGCTGTAACAGAGTGATGTCATTAGTGGAGCCAGGAGCCTAAACTGGGGAAGCGGCAGGACAGGGCCGCACCTGAAGATGTCGACTTGAGCAGGCGTGAGTGAAGACGCTGCACCAAACTTTGAAAAACTTTTCAAAAGGAACTTACTTGGCTTCATCTTCAATTAAACTTGTCTTATAATGAGTCGCCGCGGAAAAAGAGCGACTATCAGCACAAGTGCACCTCCCAAACGGAGCCCTACTCGTGCTCTGTGAGACCCCGACTCTACTGACAATATTCCATGGAAAAATGTTTGGACATGACCTCACAAATATCTCATCACCAACAAGCAAAGAGAAATCTGCTACAAACTTCTACATCACTGTTTATCCACTAAAGAATCATCTGAGAAGGACAATGGACACAAACTGAAAAACAAAACCACCTCTCACTTATTTTGGACCTGCCCAGACTCTGTGTGTTTTTGGAAAGAATTCATAAAACATAAACTTCTTCTCTCATTTGACCCTTTCTTATAAAGATGTACTGTTTGGTTTTTGCACTGTGCATTAGGGGTGGGCGATATATCGATATTTTAAATATATCGAGATAGTGTTTAAACTCGATATGAATTCTGACATATCGTATATATCGATATAATGCTTATATTCAATTCTGATTTCGCCGCTTCGCTTGTTTACCTTCTCTCTCGTCGCCCCCGCCTCCCTGTTTTTGTTCGCTCGTGTCTCCTTCACTCGTCACTATCACCGCGAACACCGAAAGTTGGTGCCAGTGAAAAACTTCAAGCACCACGAACCTTTTCCACCATTTACACACAAAACCATCAGCAGCACATCCTCATGTTCCACCGAGTCGCGTCCTTTAGCCCGAAAGAAGCTAAACGAGCTGAGCTGCATGAGAAGTGCTGTTTATGCAAATGAGCCATGCGCTTAAGTTTCGTTTCTGTAAAATGTAAACACACGTGCGCAAAACTGCATTAAACACATTATTATCGCAAACGGGCTGATGTGGCTCTAGAGTCTTTATGCTTTATATATTATAAAGTTTAGCAATGTAAAGTTTATTTATGCAGAATATTTTAATTAATAATCTGCTGCAGTGTCACTTGTACAATAGTGTTTGGAAACGTTGGGTTTGATCTGCAGTGGATTGTGAGATTAAACCTCAGAGCTCCTCACTGCTGGATAATAACATGGGTCTATTAAAATAAGGAACATCCTGAACTTCCTCTGCTAAAGGAGCTCATGGTTCTGGTCTGGATAACAGAGTTAATACAAAGATGAGCTTGTGTTAAGTTGTTTTATTTATGAATGAAAAGAAGAAAATATGTATTATTTCTTTTATTTTACAGTTAAATTATTATTTATGTAATTAGGGTTTTTTGTAATCTTAAATGTTCCTGTATGAACTGCCGACCTCTTACACTTCAATTTAAAAAAAGGACCTTGTGGAATTTGGCAGATTTGTTTTTGCAGTTTTCAGTTTTAGGGGGTTATTTTTTCTTGAACATATATCGAGATATATATCGTATATCGAGATATAGCAAAATATATCGAGATATATTTTTTGATCCATATCGCCCAGCCCTACTGTGCATCATACGAAAAGTAAACAATATTATATAATTAATCTGTTAATCTGGTAACCGACCAGTTGGTTTCATGAGACCAAAGCTGAGTCCAAAACCTACACCCTTGTCACCAACTGTATGTCCCTGCTCTTACTGTTTAAAAAAAAAAAAAAAGGACTACACTCACAACTGAACCTGTGTTGCCAGAGCCTTAACCTGCAGATAGAGACACATCCTGGTTTGTCTCATTCTCAGTTTATGGCCTCATGTTGAAAGCTCAGAACCTCCAGAATTCCCTCCTTGAGCTGCAAAGGCTGCACTAGCCCTGACTCACGTGCCGGGGTTTAGATAGTGACCATTCAGATTGGAAACAGGTTTTAGGTTTTAGTTTTAGGTTTAAACCAACTGGATTTCAACACTGAACCAAACGGACCAAATTATAACCTGAAGAACTCGACCGTCATGTCCAGTGTTTTTGTAAATAAGAATAAATCCGCGTTAGAGTCGTTACCAGTAAAAGTTATATTTGATCTGAACATGTTTACCTTGTGTCTGGGGACAGGGTTAGGTCATGTTTGTGGAATTTAAAATCAAAATCTTGCATACAGTTCCTTTAACAGCTGCTGGCTTCTATTTTTAACCCGATTAAAAGAGCTTCCCGTTTCAGTGCAGCTGTCCTCTGGCTCTTTTGGTCTTTTTATACAGAACATGACATCAGATACAATTGTTTTCTATAGATACTCATATTAGAAGTTATGTAATGACGCAGCGTGGAAGAACAATCGTTTTGTTCTTGAAGTGCACGTCTAAAAAATGGGGCCATGAATTTACAGCCTGGACTCCAGAATACACACTTCAGCAATACTTTAACCAGAGACGGGGGTGATTGACAGGTTTTATTTCTCATAAATACACAGAAAAACAGGCATTCTGACTGTGAGTGGGGTCACCTCTCCACAGATCTGACCTGTAACTTGGTCTAGTTTGGTCTCCATGAAGACAGAAAGCGTAAGACCAAACTGTGAAACATTCCTGACAAAGCAATAACATCTACTTGGAGAAAAGTATTTGATGTACACTCCTTATCTAAATGTTTGGTTTGTTTGTTTACAGAGTCATTCAGTCCTGACTCAGAGTAAACCAACAATAAGAGAAAAACATAATGCCATGAAAAACTAGCCTGATTCATTAGACGGTTTCACTTTGCGGAAACCGTCTGACCTCGCAGTATTAGAATTCGTTTGTTCGACGGTAGGTGGGTACGTTTCTTATTTAAACAATCGCTGCTATTTGGTCATGACGTATGTAACGTATCTAACTGGTATATTAAGCTTTTCTCAAATCCCGTAGGAAGAAGGACAATAACGTCTTTCCACTTGATAAAATTCACCACCATTCTCTTTCTTTCGGCTTTAAATCCTCAATCTCGGGAATCGTTGCCAACACAGAATGTCTGTCTTCGTCTACATCCATCTCGACCGTTTTGTTTACTGTTGTGCTGTAACACAAATGGGACCCAGAGAGACACTTGAGTTTGACGTCATGGCTTCACAGCTCTTCTCTGATTGGCCGGTGCACGGTCTACAACTTCCAGGGTTCTTGCAAACCGTCTAGTGTATTCTGATTTCTGACCTAGTCGCTGGAGAGAAATTAAATTGAGAGGCTGGCTAATGAAAAACAGCTTCAACAAACGATTTAGTAAAATGTCTCCGCCAGAAGAAGACCTATTGTGCTTGTATCTGCTCTACAGTTATAATCAATGACACTTGTGGATCATTATGTTATATAACACATTTTATATCATATTATTCATCTACAATGACTTAATAAAAGAAACAAGACCACTGACTTCTGCGTTAGTAAACTGTGATGCCCAATGGCAGCTGACAGTCGCCAGAAAAGTCATCACAATAGACAGCTGCAGGTCACACCAGCAAGAAGTGGATTTTTCTTTCTTTTATACCAAAATTACTATGCGATGCTGCCAAATCCTACATGTAGCACTGATAAAGAAACAAAAAATGAAGAACAATGTGAGTACATCACAGTGGGTGTGTACTAGTGGTGGTGAAAACTGGGTGTTGGTCACTGCAATGACCTTTTGACTACAGAAGATTTACTCAAACACGCACAAATCACTCCAGATACAACTTCGAGAGAGTGCATGAGAAAGAAAAGAACTATAACATGGTTAAAATATGTTATTAGGTGCTTTTTTCAGAGTTTGTTTTCAAACATATATAGACAGTTTCGACTGCTCACCAATGGTCTTCCTCAGGGGAACCACGGGACTATAAACCAGGACGAGGGGGCTTTTTTTACTCTCACACACCTGGGATTCTGTCCTGGGGAAGTGGGACTGCAGATGGCGCTGTCGTCCTGTCTCTACCGGTAGCAAAACTGTACCAAAACCTGTTTAAATCAGCTGAGCGACACGTCACAGCAACATCACGAGACTCTGAGGAAAACCACAGTGAGCAGTCCAAACTGTCAGGTATGAAAATAAGCTCTTGGTCTGAAAAAAGAACCTAATAACATAAATTATTGGAAGAGCAAATGGACCTCATTGGACTAATATGGTTAAAAGCTCTGAAAAGTCGATTTTGTCCAGTTAACGCTACATTACAGGTCAGATCTGTGGAGATTCGCCTCTATTCACAAAAGGAATTAATGCATTTTTGAGCAACATCATAAATGCTAGATGGATGTGTTTAATGTCATACCATGGAACATTCCAGGCAAAGCAATAACATCTCCGTGGAAATCTGTGTGTCATCTGTTCATTCGTTTTTCAAAATAAAACCAAAAATAAGAAAACAAAAGAACAAGTGTTTTCTTCATTATTTGTCTCCAAACCCAAAATGAAAAAAAAAAAAAACGGAAAACGATTTGTTTTTTCGGTTTTCGATTTTGAATGATGGAAATTAAATGAATAATGGAAATGGAATGAGATGTCGGACTGAACCAGGACTAAACTAGGTCCGGGACCAGACTGGAACCAGACCGGGACTTAGACCAGGACTTAGACCAGGACCAGACCAGGACTGAATCCAAGACCAAGACCAGAACTGAGACCAGGACTGAGACCGGGAACAGAACCAGGACTGAGACTGTGGCCAGACTGGGACTGAGACCAGGACTTAGACCAGGACCAGACCGGGACTGAGACCAGGAACAGAACCAGGACTGAGACTGTGGCCAGACTGGGACTAAGACCAGGACTTAGACCAGGACCAGACCAGGACTGAGACCAGGAACAGAACCAGGACTGAGACTGTGGCCAGACTGGGACTGAGACCAGGACTTAGACCAGGACCAGACCAGGACTGAATCCGAGACCAAGACCAGACCTGAGACCAGGACTGAGACCAGGAACAGAACCAGGACTGAGACTGTGGCCAGACTGGGACTGAGACCAGGACCAGACCAGGACTGAGACTGGGACCAGACCAGGACTGAAACCGGTTTAGTCCTGGTTTAGTCCTGTTTTAGTCCTGGTTCAGTCCTGGTTCAGTCCGTATGTGGTGCAAAAGTCCGGCATCACAGTTTAAGTCACGGAAACGGTCGTTATCCATTTTTTTTTCCATTATTTATTTAAAAACAAAATTGAAAATTGAAAAAAACAAATCGTTATCTGTTTTTTTCATTTTGGTTTTGAGACAAATAATGAAGAAAATTGTTGTTTTTTTCGTTTTCTTAATTTTGGTTTTATATTGAAAAACGAATGACAGATGGATTCATGGAGACAAGCAGCCACCAGAAAAGTTACGCAGTGCACCTTTAAAGTCTGTGCGGCGCTACGTTGATCCATTTCTTTGGGTGTAACCTGGTTTGTAACATGTGCGAACCAGAGGAGCACAACAGAAGCTTTGGAGGGGAAAAAACCCGAGCGCGCCAAATCCTGATCCGCACTCACGCGTTCGGTAATACTAACACAAAAACATGCACGGCGCGTTTTATGTGCGGCCAACTTTGAGGCAACGACACCGAAGACAGGAAAAAGCAAGGGACCATCACAATAAAAGGTTCAAACGGAGAGAGCGGTGCCAAGAAGAGAGATGTGGGCTGGACAGAGGAGGAGGAGGAGGAGGAGGACGAGAGGGTCTGCACACACGTCAATACTGGACAGATGGTGCATGAGTTCACTGCCTGTAAGTGGAGGAGTGTGAACAAAGGAGCAGAGAAGAAGAGGAGGGGGAAGACACATACAGAGGGATGGGACATGTACACACTAATTATTCATGGGACATTATAATCCAACAAGGTTCCTTTGGTCTTCTGATAATTTAGGTTATTAGGGTTTTTTTTTTTCAGACCAAGACGAGGAGAAAATTCAGTTTGCCGACGGGACAAAAGTTAGTTTGGTAGAAGACATTTTGTAGCTCATCCAAGCTGCTTCTTCAGTTCCAGAACTGCCCTCTGCACTTTTTCTGTTACGCCCCTGATGTACGTTAATGTACCTAGTGCCGCCGCTCAATTTCATTTCTCTCCAGCGACTAGGTCAGGAATCAGAATACACTAGACCACAGGTGTCAAACATAAGGCCCGGGGGCCAAATCCGGCCCTCCAAGACCTTTAATGTGGCCCTCGGCTGATTTTCTACTAAAATATTTTAATTATATTTTCTATAAAAATATTGGTAATTTTCTGCGGTGCTGAGCAGAGCAGCGTCTCCAGTGTCTCTGTACGTGGCCCCTCCCACCAGAGCAGCACAAATGAAGACTTGTCTCTTTCCAAACGCTCTTAAAGGACGATCGTTTTGACTGTTGACCGTGACACGCTCATCAGAAAAATGTCCAACATGAGAAAAATGGAGCCGAGCGCAGAATTTTCCAAGAAAATTTGAATTCCTGTTTGCATACAAGTTCATGTTAAAACATTGTGTTGAAATTGAATTTTTCTTAAAGTTTAGATTTGTGTTTCTCTGCACAAATATTTGAATTTATTGCTATTTTTGGGGTTTATATGACATGAGTTTTCTGATCCGGCCCCTTTGGGATCAAAATAGGTTGGATACGGCCCTTGGACCAAAATGAGTTTGACACCCCTGCACTAGACGGTTTGCAATCAGTGAAGAGCTGCGAAGCCATGACGTCAAACTCAAGCGTCTGTCTGGGTCCCTTTTGCGTAAACAAAGCGCCGAGATGGATGTAGACGAAGACAGACATTCTGTGTTGGCAACGATTCCCGAGATCGAGGATTTAAAGCCGGAACAAAGAGAATGTTTGTTGAATTTTATCAAGAGTAAAGACGTTATTGCCCTTCTTCCTACGGGATTTGGCGCATTACATACGTCACTACCAAATAGCAGTGATTGATTAAATTAAAAAAAAGTACCCGTACACTGTCGAGTGAACGAATCCTAATGCTGCGAGGTACGATGGTTTCCACGAAGTGAAACCGTGTGATGATTCGGGTTACAGTAATGTTACCATGCCTGCGCTCTTTCTTTCAGTTTTATTTTTGTTTTTTATGTTCTGTTTTTCTTTCTCTCTGACCTGTTGTTTTCGTTCGTTTATTGTCCATTCTGTTTATTGGCGTTGCTTCAGAGCGTTGTGGATGTGTCCGTCTTCCTCTTGTTTGTTTTGTTCATCTGTTATAATGTTGGTTCTGTCAAATAATGTTCTTACGACGGAGAGTTCGTGGCTTTGGGATGTTCCGATGTCCATAAGAGGTATTAACTGGACAAAAGTTAGTTTGGTAGAAGACGTTTCGCAGCTCGTCCAAGCTGCTTCTTCAGTTCCAGAACTGATCCAGAAACGTCTTCAACCAAACTAACTTTTGTCCAGTCGACAAACTGAATTTTCTCCTCGCCATGGATTCTAGCTGGACGACTGAGGGATTCTTCACACATTTCAGACCAAGAATTTGTTTTCAGACCTGACAGTTTCTACTAGAGTCACGTGATGTTGCTGTGACTTGTCGCTCAACTGATTTAGGTTAGGTAAAAAAAGTCTACCGTCTACCGTCGAGCGAGGTCAGACGCTTTCTATGAAGTGAAATTTATTCTTGTTTTTCTTGTTCTGTTTTTCTTTCTCTCTGACCTGTTGTTTTCCTTTGTTTATTGCCCATTTTGTTTATTGGCGTTGCTTCAGAGCGTTGTGGATGTGTCGATCTTCCCCTTGTTTGTTTTGTTCATCTGTTATAATGTTGGTTCTGTCAAATAATGTTCTTACGACGGAGAGTTTGTGGCTGTGAGATGTTCCGATATCCATCAGAGGTATTTTGTTCAGTGTGTTTGTTTTTGTTTTTTTCTGTGTATTTTTGTTTTGATGCTGCCATCTTCCCTGTGCGTGATGTAATTATTATACGAATTATTCGCTGGACATTTTGTGTAATTGCCAACAGATAATCTCCATTGTACAGTGGTGGAAGAAGTACTCGATTTTGACATTCAAGTATTTTATTTGCTCCTATCTGTACTTTTACTTCAAGGTGCACGATGTAACTTTTCGGTTATGGGTCTGGCACCTGCTTGTTTTATGGAAATGTCATTGCATTTCATTTATTTATGTAACACAACTATTATGAATTAATATTGGTTGGTTTTCTTTACGTCTTCTCTCTTTATTCTCTTAATTGTGTGATATGTTTTATGCTTTTCCTCTCCGGGTTTTTCGTTTTTGATCAAATAAGATGAAGTTTATCGGCTTCTTCGTGTTTGTTTTGGTTGGTTTGGCACTGGCTTTCTCCTAAACCATCACTGCTTTGGACCATCAGAAGAGAACCCTAACTAGCTGGAGTTTTTCTCGCAAAAAATCGTGAACTTCTACTTTTTCTTCATTCATTTCTGTTTGTCCAGCTTGTGATAAAAAGAACGATCAATCTTGTGGACATGTAAAACCTTAATGGAAATCTGTAACCCACTTATTTTCAGTCAAATCAACCATTCTGAGAGGAATCTGGACCAGTTTCGACTCCAAACCACAGAATAAAAAAAAAAGAATGGGGATATTATATGAATTTGGCCTGGACTCGTTTGCCTCGTTAGTCAATAAATCTCATGTTTAGTGAGATCTGCTGCAGCTTTGACCTGGGGATTGTCAAAACCCGACAAATGCTCCATCTTCTTTCTCTCAGATCATCCCCAGCGACACCAGCTACACCCGAACTTACATGATCCGACTTTCCTCTGTGTAGAAGTTGTTCCAGATTCAAATGAGGTAAAACTCCAGAGTCTATGTCTAAGTTTATATGATGACGGTCTGAACAGAAGACGTAAAAGTGGCGTAGAGTCTTTTTATTCCATGTTTAGACAAGAGTTTTCAGGAGGAAATCTGCGTGAAAAGGGGTGTGGAAATCGATTGGTGGTGATGTATGGTGATGTATTCCCCTACAGATTACAGATTACATAGCCCAAAATGTAGTTTGTAATGTAATCCATTAAATTACTGTAATCTGAATACTTTGGATTACTTGATTTATTGTAGAGAAGCAGAGACGAGGATTTTGTAATATAAGATGTTTTATCTGCTAAAAGACAATGAAAAGCCCCGACTTTCCTCAACCATATTAAAAAGTATTACTGATAGAAGAGGAGACACGTCCGCACAGCATGGTTAAATCCTGTTAAATCCTGGTTTAGACCTGGTTTAGACCTGGTTTAGACCTGGTTTAGTCCTGGTTTAGTCCTGGTTTAGACCTGGTTTTAGTCCTGGTTTAGTCCTGGTTTAGACCTGGTTTTAGTCCTGGTTTAGTCCTGGTTTTAGTCCTGGTTTAGTCCTGGTTTAGACCTGGTTTTAGTCCTGGTTTTAGTTTTCCTGGTTTACCTGGTTAGTCCTGGTTTAGACCTGGTTTAGTCCTGGTTTAGACCTGGTTTAGCCCTGGTTTAGTCCTGGTTTAATCCTGGTTTAATCCTGGTTTAGTCCTGGTTTAGATCTGGTTTAGTCCTGGTTTAGACCTGGTTTTAGTCCTGGTTTAGACCTGGTTTTAGTCCTGGTTTAGTCCTGGTTTTAGACCTGGTTTAGACCTGTTTTAGACCTGGTTTAGACCTGATTTAGACTTAGTTTAGACCTAGTTTAGACCTGGTTTAGACCTGGTTTAGTGTCCAGCAATGAGTGGAAGTATGAGAAAAAAAAAAAAAAAAGGATATAGCCCAAAATGTAAAAACAGGAAAATACCGCCGTGTAATCCACTTATTTCAACAAAGTAACTGTAATCCAATTACCACTCACTGAAACAGTAACTGTAACTGAATACAGTAACTCCGGTACATGTAATCCGTTACTCCCCGACACTGTGTATGTGACATAAACATGTACATGACGTGAGCAGATCTGACCAGTTGTGTCAACTTTTACACTCTGGACAGTGGTTTCAGATTTTTGCGTTTTTAAGCCCCAACAAAACCATCACCGTCTAAACGAAAGTCACTTCCGATACAATATTTTGTCGATTTTTACCCGCCAGTGTTCTCGTGTAAACAGGCCATAAACTGACAGTGCAGAGACAGTCAGAGGACAACAGAGGCAAAACTCCAGAGTCTCAGTTTCACAAAGAGTCCAGCCAATTGTCTGTGCTCCAAAGGTTTAAGAAACAGATTCAGTTTGAATTTTCCAAAACATTAATTTAAGCTTTTTAGTACAAACTCTACCGAAACACTTTGTTGATTCACGTCCAAACAAAAAAAAAAAAAGAATTCATAATAGGTCAAAGAAAGTCATAACTATAACTATAATACTCAACAAATTCAAATTTTTTCTTGCTTCGTATTTGTTTGTAAAGCATCCAAAAAGCACTACACTGGCCCCTCGATTATCGCGGGGGTTACGTTCTAAAAATCCACGAAGTAGTCAGCTTTATATTTGACAGTGATTATATCTGTTTTAAGGCTGTAAAACCCCTCACCACACACTTTATACACTTTTCTCAGACAGGATGCAAGCGCAGGAGCCTTTGTGGGTGCAGAACGTTTCGTCGACATTGTGGGTTTTGTCGGGGAGAAAATTTGTAAACACACAGCACTTCAGAATCACACTGTTAGAGGTCGAACATTTATGTAAATTTGGCAACTGAACACATTCTGTACTGTACAGGAAACACGGCACAGAGGAGATTGATTGACAATGGTCTACAGTCCCAGGACGCAGAGAGAGGAACACAATGCATGTTCATACACTGTAAAAAAAAAAAAAAAAAAGGCATGCAAAATTGAACTAAAAAACATCCGCAAAACAGTGAGACAGCGAAAGGTGAACTGCGACATATTGACTGTATATAAAGCCCCGTCCACACTAGTTCATATTCGAGTCGTTTTCGTTGTGGATGCAGTGTTCGTCCACACTAATCCGATGGAAAACAGCTCCAGAGACGGAACGATCTGGTGCCTCCAGGTCCCACGAAGTTCAACTGAGTCGGCACTGTGTGGACGCCTGAAAACGCTGATACACTGACGTACGTCTATGCGCCGCGAAGTAAGGCTAGAATATATGTCCATTCATATATACGATCTGTGTGTTCGACCTGCAGACGTGTAATCTCTGAAAAGTTTAACATGAACCATCTCCAACGCCACAGGTGTCAAACATAAGGCCCGGGGTCCAGATCCGGCCCTCCAAAACCTTTAATGTGGCCCTTGGGTGATTTTCTACTAAAATATTTTTATTATTTTTTCTATTAAAATATTGGTAATTTTCTGTGGTGCTTAGCATAGCAGCATCTCCAGCACCTCTGTACGTGGCCCCTCCCACCAGAGCAGCACAAATGAAGACTTGTCTCTTTCCAAACGCTCTTAAAGGACGATCGTTTTGACTGTTGACCGTGACACCCTCATCAACAAAATGTCCAAAATGAGAAAAGTGGAGCCGAGTGCAGGATTTTCCAAGAAAAATTGACTTATTCCTGTTTGCATTCAAGTTATTGTTAAAACATTGTGTTGAAATTGAATTTTTCTTAAAGTTTCAGGTTGTTCATAATATTATAATATTATAATAAGAAAGAGTTCATCAATTAAAAAAGATTTCTGTAATAGATTTGCGTTTCTCTGCACAAATATTTGAACTTATTGTTATTTTTGGGGTTTATATGACATGAGTTTTCTGATCCGGCCCCTTTGGGATCAAAGTAGGTTGGATACGGCCCCCGGACCAAAATGAGTTTGACACCCCTGTCCAACGCGATAGAAGCAAAGAACAGACTCACCATCAGCAGAACACCCCTCTGTCACAGAAAGAACACTCATATTCCACTGAATCATGTCCTTTAGTCCGACAGAAGCTGAACCACATCAGCGCACAAGGAGCGAGCTGTTTTTTGAGGGCTCAGTTTATGCAAGTAAACAAATATGCTCAAAGCTGTGTGGATAGAGAAGGCTAACGGACACAGAAACGACATATCTGGATGCAAATAGTTTCTGATACGGTGATTCGTTTCAGTGTAGTCTAAGTCTGATGAATTATTATTATTATTATTTCAAATCCATGAGAATCCCCAGTGCAAACAGCGCACCCGTGTGTGTGTGTGTGTGTGTGTGTGTGTGTGTGTGTGTGTGTGTGTGTGTGTGTGTGTGTGTGTGTGTGTGTGTGTGTGCATGTGTGTGTGTGTGTGTGTGTGCATGTGTGTGTGTGTGTGTGTGTGTGTCTGCGTCTTACCCTGGAGATGGAGAGGGGCAGGTTGAAGTCCTTTCCCCCCGCCAGTCTAAAGCCCCAGGGGGCAGGGCCGTTCAGGGTCACGCTGTACTGGCTCATGGTGCTTCTCGCTGGGGCACGATGGAGCTTCTGGAGGAGGTGGAGAAGCGAGGAGATTCAGAGAAGGTCAAGAGTCACAAAACACTGCGGTCTGAGGAGAGAAAGCAGAGAATAAAGGCTTTAAAGGTGCACTGTGTAACTTTTCGATTCGACATTAAACAGCTCTGACCATATATTTATCTTAGCATTTTTGGCTGTAATTGAATGAATGTGAGAAAAAAGTGCGTTCTGACTGTGGGTGGAATTCGTGTATCATTCGTTCATTCGTTTTTCATATTAAAACCAAAAATAAGAAAATGAAAAAACATCAATTTTCTTCATTATTTGTCTCCAAACCCAAAATGAAAAAATGGATAATGATTCGTTTTTTTTCAGTTTTCGATTTTGTGTTTAAATGAAGAATGGAAAAAATGACGAAAAACCGGGACTAAACCAGAACTAAACCGGTCTCATTCCTAGTCTTAGTCCCGGTCCCTTTCTCAGTCCCTGTCTCAGTCCTGGTCTGGTCCTGGTCTCAGTCCTGATCACCCGACAGTCTATGTGGGCGCAACTCCGGGCCGTCCCGACAGTCCTGGTTCAGTCCTGGTTTAGTCTTGTTTTAGTCCTGGTTTAGTCCTGGTTTAGTCCTGGTTTAGTCCTGGTTTAGTCCTGGTTTAGTCCTGGTTTAGTCCTGGTTTAGTCCTGTTTAGTTTTAGTCCTGGTTCAGTCCTGTTTTAGTCCTGGTTTTCAGTCCTGGTTTTCAGTCCTGTTTAGTCCTGGTTCAGTCCTGTTTTAGTCTAGTCCTGGTTCAGTCCTTTAGTCCTAGTCCTGTTTTAGTCCTGGTTCAGTCCTGTTTTAGTCCTGGTTTCAGTCCTAGTTTTATGGTTCAGTCCTGTTTTAGTCCTGGTTTAGTCCTGTTTTAGTCCCTGTTTTAGTCCTGTTTCAGTCCTGTTTCAGTCCTGTTTTAGTCCTGGTTCAGTCCTGTTTTAGTTCTGGTTTAGTTCTGGTTTAGTTCTGGTTTAGTCCTGGTTCAGTCCTGTTTTAGTCCTGGTTCAGTCCGGCATCGCAGTTTAAGTCACGAAAACAGGAAATGGCCATTATCAGTTTTTTCCATTGAGTGGGGTCGCCTCTCCACAGATCCGTCCAGTAACTTGGTCTCGTTTTGGTCTCCATGAAGATAAAAAGGTTTAATGTCATACTGTGAAACATTCCAGACAAAACAATAACATCTCCATGGAGAAAAGTTACACAATGCGCCTTTAAACCTGATTTCCCATGTATTTTGTTTATGTATTTGATAATCAGGAAGTGCACGTTAGCATGTTAGTTAGTAAAACAGTAGAAATCAAGTATAGTGCATGTAAGAAGTCAGCTCTAAAAGAATTGGACTGCTCAAAAATCAGTTTGTTTTTGTTTTGTTTGTTTCATCATGGCTTAATTTAGTTTTTTATCATTTTATTTTATTTTATTTTTATTTTTTTATTTTGTTATTTTTGTTGTCTAAATAAATTTTGTAAATCCACTGACAGAACACGACAACACTTCAAGCTGAATTGTTGTGTGGGATCAGTGTCGACCAGGACTAAACCAGGACTAAACCAGGACTAAACCAGGACAAAACCAGGACTAAACCAGGACAAACCAGGACTAACCAGGACTAAACAGGTCTGAAACAGGACTGAACTAGGACTAAACCAGGATTAAACCAGGAGTAACCAGGACTAAACCAGGACTAAACCAGGACAAAACCAGGACAAAACCAGGACTAAACCAGGACTAAACCAGGAGGACTAAACCAGGACTAAACAAGGTCTGAAACAGGACTGAACAGGACTAAACCAGGATAAACCAGGAAACCAGGACTAAACCAGGACTAAACCAGGACAAAACCAGGACAAAACCAGGACTAAACCAGGACAAAACCAGGAGGACTAAACCAGGACTAAACAAGGTCTGAAACAGGACTGAACCAGGACTAAACCAGGACTGAACCAGGACTAAACCAGGATTAAACCAGGAGTAACCAGGACCAAACCAGGACAAAACCAGGAGGACTAAACCAGGACTAAACAAGGTCTGAACCAGGACTGAACTAGGACTAAACCAGGATTAAACTAAGAGTAACCAGGACTAAACCAGGACTAAACCAGGAGTAACCAGGACTAAACCAGGACAAAATCAGGAGGACTAAACCAGGACTAAACCAGGCCTAAACAAGGCCTGAACCAGGACTGAACCAGGACTAAACCAGAACTAAACCAGGAGTAAACCAGGACTAAACCAGGAGGATTAAACCAGGACTGAACTAGGACTAAATCAGGACTAAAACAGGACTGAACCAGGACTGAGTGTCAGGATCGGCCCAGAGGTGAGATTAGTCCTGATTAGTCCTGGTTCAGTTCTGGTTTAGTCATGGTTTAGACCTCGTTCACTTTGGTTCCAATATTCTTTCTTTTTTTAATGTTTTTTTTTTTTTTTTTTTTTTATTAATTTATTATTTTTTTCATCAGGTCCAGTCTTAAACCGTTTCAGCGGTGAACTGATCCCACGACAATTCAAGCTGAATTTATCACCATGTGCTCAGGTGGGAATTGAACTGGCAACTCTCCTTTCTGTCCCTCGACAAATGATCTCACTTAATTAACGCGACTTTTTTTGTGTTCGTTAATTAAAAGGGCCCTGCGTGTTTAGGCTGAGTTCTTTTCTCAAACTGAAAAAACACTCGCATGAAATCCACCTTGTGATGTCACGCGGTGATACGGGAAGTGCTCCAGTGTGTTTTTAAACTCCACACACCTTCACTAGAATCATTTGGACGCTTTTAGCCCTTAAATTGCCGATCTCTACTGAACTAAAGGTAAATGTCAATGTGAAAACTACCACTTCATGACATCACAAGGTGGAGCAGAGCATTTTGAGCCTTGGAGATGTAGACAAACTAATAATAAAATAAACAAAACACAACTCCAGGTCTGTTTTTGAGGAGGTAACAAAATTAAACACGTCTTAAAGCTCAAAAGGGACAATTTTGTGTGATATAAGGCCTTTAAATAAATATAATTTTTTCAACATACCACAGGAAAAAGGTTCTAACACAATAATTACACAATAAATATTACAATTCCAGTCTACAGAGTCATGATCTGTCTGTGGGAAGACTTCTTATCTAACTTAAGTTAATCAAGAAAACAACTGTTTTGAGAATCAGATAAAATTACAAATAAAGTGAAATTCAAACTCGCAAAGTATTTCAAATTGATGGAGTAAGATTACAGCTCTAACGTCACATTACACACAAGAAGGTCTCACAGACGCAGCGTGCAAATTGTAATTAAAAAAAACAAACAAATGGAAATGTATTTTTATTTTTTATTATTATTATTATTTTCTTTTCTGCTTTTGGTTATACCTCATTTCTGAAGATTCTGAAAATAAATAGCTTAAAAAAAGATTAAAAAATAAATAAATAAATAAGTTTCTAAATGCAGAAATATAACAGGACCTTTACATATCGCACTTTCAATTTCAACGTTGCAACAGCAAAGTAGGAACAGCAAACAGAAAAAAAAAAAAAAAAGCAAGATAAAATTGAAATATATATATATATATATATTTTTCTTTTCTTCTTTCGGTTATACCTTGTTTTTGAAAATTATGAAAATCAAGAGTTTAAAAAAGTTAATAAAAAAAAAAAAAAAAAAAACTCTTTAAATGTAAAAATATAACACATATTGCACTTTCAATTTCAGTGTTGCAACAGCAAAGTATGAACCGCATCCAGATGAAAAAATAATGCCAAAAAAAAGAAAAAAAAAAAAAAGATATCAAAATTGAAATTGTTATTTTCATTTTATTTTTATTTATTTATTTATTTATTTTATTTTCTTCTTTCAGATATACCTTGTTTCTGAAGATTCTGAAAATTAAAAAACAAAAAAAAAAAACATTTCTAAATGGAAAAATATAACTTGACCTTTACATATCACACTTCCAATTTCAATTTTAATGTTGCAACAGCAAAGTGTGAATGAACAGCATCCAAATGAAAAAATAATGCAACAAAAGCGAGAGATTAAACACAAAGATAAAAAAAAAAAAAAAAAAAAGAGGATATTTAAAGTGAAAATACAAGATAATGTGAAATAATAAGTTTTAACTAAAAGCTGAGTACAGTATGACAGTACATGAACAATAATAAACAGCAGATTTAACCAAAAAAGTCAAATATTTTAACACTTTATACTTATTCTAGATGAAAGAGTGTCTAAAAGTCTCTATCTACTGCACAGGCCAAGTATTTCAGAATGAACCGTACCTCTGCGAGGCCAAATCCAGATTATTTACACTGATTCTTAGACAATGTAATCCCCCGATTCCCCAGTCCGGTCCGGCTCCTGTCCCGAAAGCACAACGCGTGTGAGCGAGGTGCGGAACGAGGGAGGGCTCTTATACAGCGACGGAGGAGAGAGGAGAGAGAGGTGGAGGAGGGGAAACCGAAGAGAGAGGAGGAAGAGGAGGAGGAGAGAGAGGCCAGCGAAATGATATGTGCTGGGAGGGGAGGGGCGACGGAGGCAGGGGGCAGCAGAGGAGGAGGAGGAGGAGGAGGAGGAGGGTCAGGGGGGTAATAAAGGCAGTGTGGGAGCAGGCTAAGGGCTAGGCTAATCTTTCATCGAGATTATTTTTGGAACATGGGCTCAGAAGTATTTCAGGGGAGACCAACTCAGATTATAACTAACTCTATCTTATTTTAACCGGCTTAAAAACAAACCCAGACCTTGTTCGTTTTGAAAGGTTTGCAATGGTTCTTCCTCACGTACTTGTGTTTTCAGAGCATCCTAAGTGTTTTCAGAACTTTCAGGGGTCATTGTGGGGTTTTGGCATCACTGTAAATCAACAACAACCAACATGCTTATACAATACATCCATCTATCCATTTTCTTATCCATAGCCGGGTCGCAGGGGAAGCAGTCTAAGCAGGGACTCCCAGACTTCCTTCACCCCGAACACTTCCTCCAGCTCCTGAAGCATTTTCAGGTCAGCCGAGAGACATAGGGCCTGTTTACATGAGAATGCTTGCAGGTGAAAATGATAAAATATTAATATAATAATTAAATATAAATATAAATATACGGCTGTAGTGTAAACACTGTAGTGTTTCCATCTACACTGCCCAAGACACAAAACTCTGGTCAGATCTGCTCACACTGCATACGTGTTTACGTCACATATGTCACCACCGAGCGTCACCACCGAGCCGCCTGCCTGCATCCCCAATCAAATTCCACACACTTTTGCGTCACCGTGTGCACGCAGATTTCCTCCTGAAAACGCTCGTCTAAACGCAAAATAAAAAATGAAGACGCGACGCCACTTTTGCGTCTTCTGTTGAGACCCTCATCATATAAACATAATCATCATCCCTCCAGTGTGTCCTGGGTCTACATCCGTGAGACATCCGAGCCCCCTCAGCTGGCTCCTCTAGACGTGGAGGAGCAGCAGCTCTACTCTGAGCTCCTCCTGTTTGACTGAGCTCCATTTATTTTATTTGTACAATAGCTACAGTACTGTCCTATACTGACCTGTGGGGACCAGGACTGAACCAGCACTGAACCAGGACTAAAACAGGACTAAACCAGAAATGAACCTGGACTGAGTGTCGGGACAGGCCCAGAGGTGAGATTAGTCCTGATTAGTCCTGGTTTAGTACTGGTTCAGTCCTGGTTAAGATAATTTTAGTCCTGGTTCAGTCCTGGTTCAATCCTGGTTTAGTCCTGGTTTAGTCCTGGTTTAGACCTGGTTCAGTCCTGCTTCAGTCCTGCTTCAGTCCTGGTTTAGTCCTGGTTTAGTACTTCATTCTCCAATTTTCTTTCTTTTTTTAATTTTACATTTTTATTTTTGTTTTACTATTATTATTTTTAATCAGGTCCAGTTATTAAGTCCAAGCAATGTACAGAAAAAGGAAGAAAAAAATAAATAAAAATACAAAAGCACCGCATGAAAATCCACCAAGGTAAACGTATTAAAGTCCTGTTTAAGAAAGTACCTTCACCCATGTACAGTACTTCACTACTACCACTTTGTCACCCATCCCCCCACTCCCCGATTAAAGTACCCATTAAAATCCCCTGTATATAAAACACAGAAACAGTTCCTGGTCATTAAACAGATGGACCTGAGCTGTAGTTATGGCCATATTTCTCATGTTTCTCCAATATTCCCAGACGGATCAATCCCACGATGCATTGCTGTGTGTAATCTAATCTCCAGGAGCGAGAGTGCCCCTTGTGGTCGACTGTTTGTTTATGAGGGCTCCATATTTCATGTAGTGACAGCGCTGCATTGGTTTTAACCCAGCGCCGCGGCTCTGGCTTCTCTCCTCTCACACATCAAAACTGACAGAGATCTGGAAGGGCATCAGGGGCAAAGTTAAAGGTCCTATATGAAGCAAAATTGACTCTTGTGAGCTTTAAGTCACGTTAGAATGTTGTCACCGCCTCAAAAACAGACCTGGAGTTGTGTTTTGTTTCATTCACAAGTGTTTGAGTAATTACCGTAATTTCTGGACTATTGAGCGCACCTTAACTTAAATTTTAAAAGTGTACATAAAGATATTCTGCACCTCAATATAAGCCGCAGGTGTCCGCATCTTCAAGAACGTTTTCGAGTTCGGGCCACCCGCTTTTATCATCTCCAAAGCTCAAAATGCTCTGCTCCACCTTGTGATGTCATGAAGCATAAACCTTTTCCCTTTAGTTCAGTAGAGATCGGCGATTCCAGGACTAAAATCATTCAAATGATTCTTCGAGCTGGGTATCATTTAGAAGTTGCTGATATGATACATACCTCGATGCACAGGCCACGATGCGATACATATCTCTATACAGTGCACTTTTGATTCGATACGATATATTTCAAAACAATTCGATACGGTTCAATAAAAAAATAAAGGCTAAATCATGGCTGTGCTACTAAAAGTCTTTGTTAAACCACTTCTTGTGCAAAGTTCATATGAAACACAAACAGTTTAATCATCAAAACAGTGAAAATGTCAAACGTGTCTCTTAAATTAGTTTTCTTCCTCTGAACAAGCGACAAAACTGTAGAGCTGTAACAAAATAATTAAGTAAAACACACCAAAAAATACTCTTTTACAGCAGCCCTCGATATCGATACTGTATCATCACATTAAGCGATATGACATGTAGATATTTCATTATTTTTGCACACTGCTAATGATTTTAGTGAAATTGTGTGGAATTCCCGTATTGCCACATGACATCACAAGGTGGAACAGAGTGTTATCTGTTTGAGAGGAGAATACAGCCTAAACATGCAGGGTTTGTGTGTTAAACATGTGTGAATGAAACAAAACACAACTCCAGTTCCATTTCTTTGGCGATCATTTCAGAAGCCACCTTCAATTTGTCCTGAATACAGAAATCTTATACTTTTACCTGTTTCTGTTGTATTCATTTTATTATATTTATTTATTTTAGGCATATTTTTTAGGATTTCCAGTGTTTCCTCTGTAGGAGCCTCTGCGTCAGGAGCGGAGGTCGGCTGTGGCTGCTGGGTCTGTCCTGCTCCTGGTGGAGGGTTGGTGCTTTGGGCTTCGTCTCTCCCCTGGCTCCTGTGGTGGTTCCTGGTGGAGGTGGACGTCTCTCTGCTCCTGGTGCAGACGGCTCCTCTGATGGTGTTTCTCAACTGGTTTGACTGTATTCAGCCTCACATTTTACTATGTGCGGTTTTATGTATTTTAGCATGTTAGTGTGTGTGTGTGTGTGTGTGTCTGGGTTGTTTGGTTGTGTGGAGTCGGGCAGCTGTGGGGGTTGGGTAAGTGGGTGGATGGATGGAAATGTGGGACTGTTTTTAATCACTGTGAAGCACTTTGTGTTACATTTTTGTATGAAAAGCGCTTTACTAATAAAGTTTGATTGATTGATTGAATCCCCCCAAATATTAATAAACATCACCTCACTTTCGCTCCATTGACGAGACTCTGAGCCTGACGTGTAGGTGGGATGAATGTGACCTGACCGTTCAGACTACACTGTAAACCCGAATAAGTTACCAGAACTCCAAAAAAAAAAACAAAAAAAAACTGGGGCAAGGGACTGCCTCAAATATTTTAAGTTGATGAACTTAAAAGTCACAGTCTTCCAGAACTTAAAAGGTTGGATGGTTTGCTACTTGTACTTTTTGATAACAGCTGAATTCAAAGTGCTCATTCAGATCAACTCAAATATTTGTAGTTACAGTTTTCAAACCACTGGAATAATTTAATAAAATTTCAGTTTTATATGTAATCCATGATTTTTGTACACACATTGTACATACAATCAAGTATATCTACACACATTATAGTCAGAGTCGGCGTCTGAGCACATCTACTGGAGGGGCATGGGTCACCAGCGGGGGGCACTGCCATTTGAGAAATATTTTAACGCGGTGGAGTCATACAAAGCAGACATGCTTCAAACATGTTTTTCTTCAACAGTATTAGGCTAATTATGTGTTGTTGTTATTATTATCATTATTATTATGAATATTATTATTATTATTAGCTGCAATAGTTGTTGTGTGGTAGACGATACAACACAAGACAATATTAATAAAAGGTTGAGGTTTATTAAAAAACAATAAGGCCTGACACTGGTTGTAAACATTAAACAACAGCCTCTCGTCAAAAACACCTCTGAACTAGAAATAACCACGCGTCGGACAGCACCAGGGCTGCAGTGAGTCCTGTCCTATAGAGACCTGAGACTTGAGGGACCACGACTAAACCAGGACTAAACCAGGACTAAACCAGGACTAAACCAGGACTAAACCAGGACTAAACCAGGACTAAACCAGGACCAGTGGCGGCTGATGGTGTAATTTTTGGGAGGGGCACCAAGGGCAAAATTATAAATATATATTTATGAATAATATATGTATTATATATATAGGCTGTAGTATTATAACAAATACCAGAAACAGACATTTTGGTTACTATTGGCTGAACAGTATGGGTCAGAGCACAATGAACAGCCAAGCGCAAACTTTACGCAACAACACAACGTAACACGCCGCTCACACCCAGACCAACAACGTCAGTAAAACTACAATAAGAGACATGAACACAGATGCCGCTCCTACAGCACACGACAGAACAACCAGAGCAGCTCCAACATATACACCAGCTCATTTACACACTTAACTATTAACATATATAACACTAACTTAACACTATAACACACTAACACACTATTTATAACACTATACTATAAACACTATAACACTATTTAACTATAACACTATAACACTATTTAACTACTTAACACACTTATAACACTATTAACTATTTTAACTATTAACACTATAACACTATTTAACTATTAACATTATAACACTCTTTACCTGTGAGGCTCCAAGTTCAGATTTGCCGTAAACTAATGAAAACCAGCCTCTTACCTTCTCCAGAGACTGAAGCAGAGTGTTTCCTCTGTCCACTGTCCCACTGGTTCTGTCTCCAAAAGTCTATTGTCCAATATGAAGAGATGAAACTGGTCCAAATCCTGGTCCAGTCTGGTCCGTGACGCGAGGTCCGGGAGCCGAGTGCACGAGCGGTTGTAAAATTAGTTTTAATCCCACTTCCATCTGAAAGTTACGGTCCATATCAGCACCAGGTAGAATTATGCCTCTGCGCGCTACGCTCAGGTCAAACTTTTACACCCAGAAACGAGCGGGCAAAGGCGGATAGACTCTCCTCTGCCTGGCCCCGGCGGCGGCAGCGAGAGCCCCGACCCGGTGGCGACTGCCCCAGTCCCGGCAGCGACAGTCCCGGGTCCCGGCGGCGGGTCTGTCCGTGTGTCTTTGACTCTGTTCTCGCCATTTCCTGTGTGGAGCTTTAGGCTGAAGTAGCAGCTGCCGCTAATCGTGGAGCTGCTACGAGTTGACGCAGCAGGTTGACGTGACGTGACGTGAGTGACAGGACAGTTGTCCAATCACACGACACTAAATAAACAGAGACTGTGATGTCATTGATGTCACAGTAAAGTTTGTGCCTTCAGCCCGAAGTGAAATGCGCCAATCAAAATAATTTTAAAATAGTAATAATAACGGCCTGTGCTGGGGGGTGGGGCACCAGTGGCCGCTAGGGGGGGCACGGCCCTCAAATGCCCCCCCTTGCCGCCGACACCGTATACATATAGACTAGAGATGCGCGGATGGGCCACTTTTTCATCAACCGCATCGCAAAACTCATCATTCCGCCCGCTGTCCATTTGCAGCCACAGTTTTTAACCAGTTTTCAAAACTGCACCCGCCCGCCGTCCGCTCGGTCTCCTCCCATTTGCTCTGAGTTCAGAGTTTTTTATTTGAGTAGTGAAACTGCCACCCGCCCGAATTTAATTAAAATATTATTTTTCGTCACGTCATCCGCCCGACCTGCGGTTTAGCCGCACATCTCTAATATAGACACATCATATTAAACACACATTATACACACCATAAGAGGGGGATTTGAACCCAGAGTCCTCACGTGAAAGTCAAAGGATTTACTGGTCTAATCAATATTATATAATAGATTAATTATACATACATACTTACATACATGACACATTGTAGTATACACCTAGTACATTATACACACATTAGATATTATTTTTAACTACTTAATTCTACTAAGTTGTACCTCATCTGTGTTTTTATGTTGCTCTCACTTATACCCACAATAGTTCCCTTTAATAAAAAATAAATAAATAAATTTGAGTGTACACGACTTAATCTATTTAATTATTTTGAATGTTCAGGTTTACAGTGTAAAGTCGCATGTCAAAAGATCAGATATGTATCGGTTTTAGGAGCACATATGCAAGTGTCCTGGGTCGCATTTGAAAAAAATCTGATCTGTGTTGTCATTAAAAGATTAGACACAGGTTGCACAGGGGCGAAAACAATCAGATTTGGGTCACTTCAGGCTGCAGTCTGAACGCAGCCTTAAACGTGGCGCTGTAGTCGGGGGCTGATGTTGATTTCGACGGGGGACAAAAAGAGGGAAAAGTGACATTGTTGTTGTATACGCGTCCTTAAAAGCTTTTGTAAGTGTTGATCTGTGGAGAAATGAGGCCCGGGTGTTTTTGACCGTGTGTGTTCAAACTGAAGGAGATGGATGGCTGTGGTTTGGACTCTCCACAGCGCCAGCGTCTGTTTCATGTTTAACTCTGTCAGTGTAAAAAATATGTCAGTTTCAATACTTCCAACCATCTGATGCCCCGCTTAAAGAAACATGTTAAAGGTGCATTGTGTAACTTTTGTGGCGGAGGGTCCGTCAAATGCTTTTCTCCGTGGAGACGTTATTGCTCTGTCTGGAATGTTTCAAAGTACTTTCTATCTTCATGGAGACCAAACTAGACCAAGTTACAGGTCGGGTCTGTGAAGTGCCTGTTTTTCGTGGTATTTTTGAGCTGTAAAACCACATGTAATTCAATAAATGTAAAGTAGAGCTGTTTAATGTCACACTGTGGAACATTCCAGGCTGAGCAATGACGTATTCATACAAACAAGCAGGTGATGGACCCAAAAACCAAAAAAAATATGCACTTATACAACTAAGTTCATAAGTTTAGTTTTTTAAGCTTCATTTTTCTCACATAAACTTTTAAATACATAATACACAAGATATTAGGATTTTATTTATCCAGGAGGAGACCCAGGACACTCTGGAGGGACTAAGGCTACGTTCAGACTGCAGGGCTTAACGCTCAATTCAGATTTTTTTTGTGAAATCTGATGTTTTTACGAGGTCGTTCACATTTCCAATTAAATGTGACTTGTATGTGACTCCAGTGTGAACATTAAACGGCCCAAAAGTGTCCCGCATGTGCACTGGAGACATGATGACGTCAACCGCAGCGAGCGTCTCTGTGTTTACTGGAAGTTGTCCAAACATGGACGCGAGCATCGAGCACCTGGAGATTTTAAAGTTCCTCTCGTACCGGAGCCAGAACATGAACAACTTACTTGTTTTAAGGAGGAGATTGAGAAGGAGAAGGACGAGGTTTTTGGCCGTGGAGTTTTGTGGGGCAGCGGCAGCGACGTCCGTTGAAATGAACGTGTGGATGTGGAGACGGAGCCAAGAGTGGTGAGTGGTGATGTGCTTCGCTTCAGTGACACGGAGTTCATTAACAATTTCCGCCTACTTCAGCGCAGAATAGTGACGTTTGTGGCTTGTTGATAACGTGTAGGTGGATGAATGCGCTTTGGCCGTTCAGACTGAAGTCGCATGTCAAAAGATCAGATGTATCGGTTTCATTAGCACATATCCAAGTGTCCTGGGTCACATTTGAAAAAATTGGATCTGTGTCGTTCAGACTGTCATTAAAAGATCAGATACAGGTCACATAGGGGCCAAAAAATCGGATTTGGGTCACTTCAGGCTGCAGTAGTCTATGTCTCTGGGCTGGCCTGGGAACGCCTCAGGGTCCCCCCGGACAAGATGGAGGACGTATCTGGGGTGAAGGAAGTCTGGGAGTCCCTGCTTAGACTGCTGCCCCTGCAATCCAGCCCCGGATAAGTGGAAGAAAGTGGATGGATTTTTATTTATTTATTTTAAAAGTCCATGTTTCGCTATTTTCTGATCTCTGTTATAATGTTGTTTCCTCATCACAAACAGACCTGGAGTTTTGTTTTGTTTCATTCACACATGTTTAACACACAAACCCTGCATATTTTGAGAGTTCTTCTCTAAAACAGAAAATCCACATTGTGATGTCATGTGGTAACAGGGA
Organism: Boleophthalmus pectinirostris; assembly: GCF_026225935.1. Taxonomy (NCBI): domain Eukaryota; kingdom Metazoa; phylum Chordata; class Actinopteri; order Gobiiformes; family Gobiidae; genus Boleophthalmus; species Boleophthalmus pectinirostris. Next base: position 35,259,937 of record NW_026571353.1, on the reverse strand, counting down.
GTGTTCCACTGTGTTTTTAAACTCCATACATCTTCACTAGAATCATTTGGATGATTTCAGCCCTGGAATTACCGATCTCTACTAAACTGAAGGTAAAATAAAAAAGAAAATCACTGTTAAATTGTAAACTTGTAAATGCTTCATGACATCACAAGGTGGATCAGAGCATTTTGAGCTTTGGAGCTTTAGACAGACTAATAATAAAGTGTTACTCAAACATGTGTGAATGAAACAAAACACAACTCCAGGTCTGTTTTTGATGAGGTTACGGCATTCGAGCGCGGTTTAAAGCTCACAAGAGTCAATTTTGTGCAATATAAGACTTTTAAATTGTAATCACCATGGTGTCATAAACATTCAAAATTTGACCTTCACCCAATGGATTTTCTTTTTTCTGTAATAACGCTCAATGAAAGAAATAATCTGACATTTTTACTGTAACATGTATTTTTAGTTGTTGACTCAGACGTCCCAGTATCAAACACAGAGAGTGGGGGCTGACTGCAGACCCCCCCCACCCCCCGGCCTTTGTTAGGACAAATCGTCTCTGTCCCTGGCCCCATATGTCCACCTCTCCCCGGGCTTAATGATCCCAGCTTAACCACCCCCCCAACCAGAGACCCTCCTGCCCCCGACAACCAGCCCTCCCGCCCCCACGTGTACGCACCAGCTCCAGGCACGGCCGTAATGAGTTTAACGCCTCGTGGGAGTCAAATAGGACGTCTTTATAGAGCAGCTGCTCACCTCACGCTCTGCCTCCGTCTGTGGCATCGACTGTGAAGAAGTGGACACATCAGCGTGGACTTGCAGTTTCAGATGTAAACAGGAAACTTCCCCAATTTATGAGCTTCAAATTAAGCCCCAAATGAGCTGTGTGTCTCCAACAGATCCTCTGCTCTAACAGAAATAATGTCACACAAATCAAACAAACACAGAATTGTTAATCATTTGGCCATTCCGAGAGAAACTGGCAAATTTCAGGGTAAAAATTCAACGCAACTTTCATGGATTTGAATGAATTTTGGCACAACTGACATCAAACTAATAGTAGCGATCATGGGGTTGACAAATTAATAATTACACTATACTAACTAACTAATTACTAACTGAGGGATTCTTCACAAATTACACTTTAGTTACATTTTTCGCCACCTGTCTATGATGACAGAAAAAATAGAAAAGGCAGATACAGGTCCATAGGGCAGATATGACAGACATTAAGTAAATTTAGTCATTCATATATTTAAATAGCATCTTTTCACATTTTCTAGAATAAAAATAGTAGGTAACAGCCAAATGAGGCATTTGACCGGTCATCACCCATGGTTCTCATACACAAAGCTCATCAAAATAAAATATGGTGCGTAATTTGTACCAGAGTTCATATGTTCACAGCTGCGGCCAGTTACATTGTCAACCAACAGCAATCAGTTGGACTTTGCGCATGAACGTGGCTCATGTGAAAGGGGAGGTTTGCACATCACAGGTCCTTTAAGTTGCAGCAATAGGAGGGTTTCAGTCACGTGATCACAATGATGCGCGAATTTCAGGTGGAGGGCAGGAAGTGAAGACAAACACGACAAACGCGGCTCTGGAGAACACAGATATGGAGAAGAGTTCTTATTGTAAGGATTTAGAGCCAGTAACGAGGCAAAAGTACGAGCAGTTAGTCGACAAATATATTGGGCGTGACCCTGATCTTATTGAAAATGAGGGAATTTTCAACCGAAGTAAAAGATTTGCTGACAATCGAGACAGAGGAGATCACGAACTATTTAGCTCTTCAGACATCGTTCTACACCAGACAACAGATGAAGGCAAAGTACAAAAGTTTGGAGGCATGTACCTTTTTTTGGTGAGTGGATGGGTCCTCAACCTTGGTGCAAAACGCCTAAATGATGATTATCGTTTGGTCTTTGAGTGTTTCTCTTATTTTATGTGTATTGACTGTTATGGGAAAAACTGCAGTGTATCGGCAGTAACCTCTATCTGAACTATTTAATGTCAACAAACGTCGTTCACCGTTAGTCATTAATGATTCGTTTATGTTTAGGTAAACCACAAAAAACTATTTAGCTTTGTAACAAACCTTTGTTGAAGTGTTCACTGCAGACACGAGCATTAGCGAATTCTGCTCCTCCCGACCGCAAACAGGTTTGTAATCCACTTTTTACGGCGTTGTTCTGTCAGCTTTTCCCATTTCTGACCTTTGTGGACGACTATATTCGGTTCTCTAAAAAAAATAGTTTTTCCTTCTCTTGGTTAGAACGATTGGCACAGCCGTAAACTACACAACACATCAGCATTTTCCTCCAGTCAGTTCACTTCCTGCCTCCATCTGATTTTGCGTGCTGACAAACGTAGCCCTGTGACGTCACGTGAAACCCACCTATTAAAATACAGTCTCCATTTGCGAAGGTACTATCATAAAATCACAAAGCTGAGTCACCAGGAGTCACGCTGACCATCGCACATACGCCACTGTTCAGCTGCTTTCCGGCCACGCGCCCACAAGGGAGGAGTCCCACATCACTGCCACCAGTTCACTACAAGCACCCACCACCCATTAAAGTCAAATAACACAGTTAAACGGTCCCTAATCGATCATTGAACTCACTCACGCTACCCGCAACACCGCGCTTGACGCTTTGCCACCGCGTTTGACACTTATGGTCTCGCTGAGCCTCAACACGGCGAGTTCCCGGTGATCCGATATCTCGTGGACATGGCCTGGTGCCTTGATGGCGCGTGATGCAAGGGGCGGGGCAGACAGGTAAATAGGGCTCCTGATATAGGTGTGCCCTCGAGAAATAGTGGCAACTACCCCAACCTGCCACATAATGTATTATTAGACCTGCTGCAATCTTGATGAGACCATGACACACACACACACACACACACACACACAAACCCTTTGTGCTGGATTATGATATTTGGTGCAAATTATGCCAGCAGGATGGATTAAATCATTAAACAGCACTCGAGTATAGAGATTTTAAATTTTCAAACATTCCACATTTTATGGGCAAAAAAGATCCAAAACGACAATTCTGGGGACCTTTTCCCATCACATATTGTTCCATCTCTCCTTGATGATTTACATAACTTTGTCCTTTGAGACAAAAACAAAACAAAAACGTCTTTCTATATTTATCTTCAGATTAAGATCAAAATGACAACTATATTTTATAGACAACACCTAATAATTAACAAAAATATTTACAAAGCTCAAATCAATAGTGCAGAATTTCCATAGAGTTCTGTGGGATTTCATATGAATTCTTCAACTCTGATAATAGGAGAGGTTTTCTGATCACGTGTGACATAGATTACTATCAGAATTTCGATATCTGCCCAGAATTAAACATTTAGACTTCTTTTTAAGTGGAAGAGAATGGTAGAAAATGTAATATCTTCTATACAGTTGCTCCAGTGGTCCACCCCTTTAAAAGATACACAAAAGTTCAGAATATTTAGTTCTAATTTCTTGATTTTATAAACATGCCTGTGCCTCTGAGCTCACACTGGCTATTAATTCATATTTTAAACATATTCTGTAAGGATTTTGAGATAGTTTTTGGGTTTAAACATGATTTTCTAAGTGTAATCGTCGACTAAACTGTAAAATTTCAGGATTTGAAGGTTTATAAATTATGCGTTAAGTCTAGTGTTAAGTAGAAGTAGTTGTAGTACTAGTGTGGTTTTTACATTTTAGATTATGTCATACTCCCAGATGTGGAGCAAATTTGGAGTATTTGACTAGACGTTTTATTACTGTGCTGTATTACTGCATTACTCAACCACTCTCTCTTTTATTATTAATATTTATGGAGAAGGCAGAGGAGGAGAGGAGCTGTATTATGCTCTGTTATTCTATTATTACTCTCTCTATTATTAATCATATTTATTTGAGTTGTCTCCCCGTCTGTACCAAATATAAAACAGGCCTGAAGTATGTTGTGATGTCCTCTGACCAAACTCACTGTACGACAGAAACAGAGCGCCCACTGTGAGGTCACACGCTCTTTATAACCCTCCCTCACCGTGGAAAGTATTCACGAGCGGGACGCAGGCACAGATAGAGGAAGAAGAGGCGGAAGAGGAGGAAGACGAGGGGGAGGAGAGGAGGAGGACTCAGTGTAATACATGTTGGCTATGGGTATTATTATTACTATTTTTTTTTTATTAATTATAATACATATATACAAAATAATACACTATAAACACATAGATCAGACATTCAAAATCATACCATAGATGGAAAAGACAATAGATACCGTGTTTTTCAGGACTATAAGTTGCACTTTTTGGGGGAAATTTATTTTATAAAATCAAAGACCAGGCACCAACATTTCATCTTAAAACTCAAGTTCTTGTAAAAACAATAGAAGAGAGAACAACAGACTGTTAACGTCACATATGAACAGTTCTTCAGATAAACTATAACATAAACAACAGAACAGAACAAGTTTAACAAACTCTCCATCTCACTCCAAATCACTAAATCCATTCAATTCTTCATCCTCGGTGTCACTTCTGAACAACTCCTCGACCTCCGGAGGTAAACAGAGCGACGCAAACTCTTCTGTGTCGCTGTCGTCAGACTCAGCATCAGTTCCAGTTAGAATTATTCTGGTCTTTCTGAATCCCGACAGGATGGTTTTAGTGTCAGTGAAGTCCAGGCTTTGTCCATCCATCCAGTGACTTCCAGGAAAGTTGAGTGGTGCATCCTCCCAGTTGCCGTGAAGCTGTTTTCTCCTTTCTCCAGTCCCTCACAAGTTTCTCGCTCAATCCAAACTTTCTTTCTGCTGCTCGATTACCGTTTTCAGCTGAATATTTCACTACTTGTAGCAGGACAGAGGCTCTTTCTGCAGGAGACATGCGCAGTAGAGCCAAGTGACAGTGGTACAGGAGGAACAGGAGCAGCAGATACTGACACACAAGACTAGAGCCTCTCGTAGCTATCAGTATGAACATTTTAATATACAAGTCGCACTAGAGTATAAGTCACAGGACACACCCAAACTATGATAAAAAAGTGTGACTTATAGTCTGAAAAATACGGTACATAAAATAAAATCAAGTAATAGAGAGAACTGAATGATAGCTACATAATCAACATAGTCTTGGGAAGCATCAGTGATTGTATTTATTGGTTATTGATAAGTTTGTTTGTTTTTTTTGTTGCAGGATAGTCGGTGAATAGATTGAAAGTAAAGATTTATTTCGATTAACAGTAACTGATTGAGAATTAAAAAAAAATTGCACTGTGTATATAGTATTTGCCAAGAAGAAGAATATGAATAGATTAATGAGTTTTTCCATTTTTTTCAATTTTGATGTGTATCGTGATGAATGATATTTTCTTCTTTGAGTCTTGTTGGAACTCGTAAATACTGGGAAAGATAAATTACTAAGTGTTTCCAGTAGATGGAGCTAACAGGGCATGAAAAAAATAGATGAGTAACATTTTCGGGGTGTGCCAGACAGAAGCGTTTTCTACAGGTAACAGTTGTGGGCCACCCCAAGGCGATGTCATCATTTCCAACCCGAAAGTAAAATTTTTCACGTTCAGGGTCCTGCTCTGTGAGGTCAGAATCGGCTGCGGCCAAACTCTGTCTAATTTTAGCTCCTCACATCAGCCGGGAGGAGACCTGGACTATAACACGTGTTTTATCAATGCTTCAACAGTGGACGTGCTGCTCCGGTTCTGTGGCTCCCGGTACATTACAAAATATTACACCGTGCTCAGTGAGACTTCTAATCATAGACTGTATAAAGAAGGAGCAGGAGCAGCGCCAGGAGGGGGGCTTCAGGGGACACCAGCCTCCAAAGCTCCTCCAAAGATTTTTGCCCCACATTCACAGCACATTCAATCACACTACGGTGTAATGGTACATGTATTCTTGCCAAAACGTTTTGTACAGGACGTTCAGTTCGGTCCGCAGTTGTGCACGAGTGAGTTCGCACAATTTGTTTGTGTTTACATTCCACCACTACATGTGGAGCTACACGGAGGCTCGGCTCTTTAATATTCATGAGTGAACTTGTCCGTGATTGGGGCAGTGTTTCCCACAGTGCTTTATAGTTAGGGTGGCCGCCTTGAAAACAATTGTCCCCCGACTTGACTACGTTCCTCCAAATCATGTGAATCCTCGTAAAACTGTCATTGGCATGGAATCCCCCCCTGCAGACAATGTGGACAAGTTGTTTTTTCTGACCAGACATATGAAGATTGAGTAAAACTTCATGCTGGAACTGTTAGTGCTGCGCTTTACCATACTACATTTGTTTTCTGTTTAGGAATTTATTTATTTATATATTTTTTATGTTATTTTAATTTAATTTAATTTTTATTTATTTTAATTTTGTATTTATTTATTTAATTTTATTATTTATTTTATTTTTTTTTTTTATATTTCATACATTTGTTGCTTATTTGAGAAAATTTTATTTAACTTATTAGTATTACCAAGCAGCGCTTTCCACTTATTTTATTTCCCTGTTTGTATAATGTTAAAACAAATTGTTGGTTTAATAAAAACAGAAATAAACAACAAGCAAATTATTTAGTTTTTATGTTATGTCATTTTGTTCCCAGACTGTACTGAAAATGAACCAAACCGTGACCTCAGAACTGAGGTTTTTGTGTACTAGCAAACATGTTCAAAATCAGAAAAAAAATATACTGTATTTTCCGGGTTATTGGGCTCTTAAGCCTCTAACCCCATCAAAAAACGATCACACGCCCTGCGAGCCAGAGCGTCCTATACACTCAGGTGTCCCAGCACGACTTCAGTAAACTACAAAGCCGCACCACCCGCAGAACACACAAACACACACGGAGCAGACAGCGACCACACAGCCAAACACACCCACAGACACACTCATCACTCCACACCGACGAGGAACAGAACGGAGGAACGAACTGAAAAAGCGAGTGCAATGTGCCACTCTGAGCCACAACTGAGTCACTGCGAACACGCAGACAATCCGTTGGTCCCAGACAGCACCTCCCTACACGCCACAACTGAACAAAGCCCAGAGTCACCGTGAACGCACCAAACAAACAAAACCACTCACCCATCCAACTGCTGTGTTTCCTTTAAAGTCCAGTGTGGTTTATTTGTGAAGAAAGTTTAAAAATAGACCATTTAATGACTTATAATCCAGAGAGCCTAATAATGCAGAAAATACGGTAGTATTACCAAGCAGCACTTTCCATTTATTTTACTTCCCTGTTTGTATAATGTTAAAATAAATTGTTGGTTTAATAAAAACATGAATAAACAACAAGAAAATGGTTTTGTTCCCAGACTGTACTGAAAATGAACTGAACCTTGACCTCAGAACCGAGGTTTTTGTGTACTATTAGACCCCAACAAACATGTTCAAAATCAGAAAAAAAATATATAAATAAATAAACACACATTTATAGATGCACTGTAATTTTTTTTCTTGGAGGTCCATCGCCTGTCATTGCTCTGCCTGGAACAGTCTAGTCCCCATGCCCTTTGTTGCACAAAATAGAAACACCAGGACCATGTAGAGCAGGTTAATATGATTATTTTAAGGCCGAAATGACGAGGCTCACAGCAGCGGTCGGAAAGAGGTGTTACAATATTCCATTCTAAAGTCGATTGGAGCCAGGGTCAGTGCGACCGGAAGATCCCCAAGTGGTTTTATTGCTCAGAAAAACAGGCGTATTGGCTGTGAGCGGTGTCGCCTCTCCACAGATCTGACCTGTAACTTGGCCTGGTTTCGTCATACTGTGAAACATGTCAGAGAAAGATGGAGAAAAGTTCTATAATCCATCTTAAACATCTTTAATATTGAAACGTATCAATCAGTGATTTATTTGACCCCGGAGCTCCTCACACGTTGGAACAGCCCCATTCCCCTGAACACAGAGTCTGGGTTGACTTGTGTTTCTGGCCTTAGATCCGCACACCACAGAGGGACGGTCCAAGGCTGCCTGCTGAGCTGTGGTGCATATTTCTACAAAAACACACAACTTCTGCATCTGGAAAATGGAAAACAAAGTGCCCAGTGAGAGGACAGCTCCAGAAACCTGCTGAGAAACGCGAAACAAATGGGCCGCGCCGGTCCAAACTGAAGCCGTCACTCTTAAATCTGCCTCCAAGTGAGCAGCCAAACCGGAGAAGAAGACTAGCGCATTTTATTAGCGTTGTGGTTAGAAAATTCAAACACAATGCATTTCTGTGGAGACGAGACACTGCGGCATTTGTCATGTGGACAGGAATGTCAGGATGAATACATTTAATCGTGACCCATGGCAATAACGTGTTTGTCTGCTCTTGTGACGGCCTTTCCTTTTTGAGCTGTTTTTAACGTTTAAAGTTATCGTAATCTTAACTAAGAAGTGCACACGCAGTTCAAAAGACACAAGTAATGGACTGTTTTATTGTGTGAAATGAACTGATTACCGTATTTTTCAAACGACAAGTCACACTTTTTTCATGATTTGGGTGTTTACTGCGACTTGGGCAACTTACATATTAAAATTTTCACACTGAAGCGTCGAGAGGCTTTAGTCTTGTGTGTGAGTATCTGCTGCTCCTGTTCCTCCTGTACCACTGTCACTTGGCTCTACTGCGCATGTCTCCTGCAGAAAGAGCCTCTGTCCTGTCTGTATCATGTCAGTCGATCGCACCGTTACTTCTGCACCAATGAACATTTAAACAAACTTATAAAGGCGACTGAGAAGACTGAACACAAATGCCCCCAAAAAGAAAATCAGATTTTGCAGATTACAAGCTACAAGTCATGAAATATTCAGACAAAAACTGTAATCGAGCAGCAGAAAGAAAGTTTGGAGTGAGCCAGAAACTTGTGACACCGGGAGGATGCACCATGACTCTTTCCTGGAGTCACTGGATGGATGGACAAAGCCTGGACTTCAGTGACACTGAAACCATCCTGTCGTGATTCAGAAAGGCTGGAATAATTCTAACTGGAACTGATGCTGAGTCTGACGACAGCGACACAGCAGAGGAAGCGGCGCTCTGTTTACCTCCGGAGGTCGAGGAGTTGTTAAACTTGTTCTGTTCTGTTGTTTATGTTATAGTTTATCTGAACTGTTCATATGTGATGGTCTGTTGGTCTCTGTTCTATTGTTATTACTAGAACTTCCCGTTCAAGATAAAATGTTGGTTCCTAGTCTCTGATTTTATAAAATACTTTTCTAAATTCAAGTTTTTTCTTTTTCATGACACATTTTTTGGGTGGTGCGACTTATAGTCCAAAAAATATGGTAAATTGAGTTGTTAAAGGCCTTGTTTCTCAAAGACTGTGTAAAAAAAACTCAAGGCACTCACTGGTTAAATTTTTTTTTTTTAAATCTTTATTTTAAATTTTAACCAGTGGGTGTTTTTTTTCTTTTGCATCTTTTAACTGGTTTAAGGATAACTGAGGGATACTGAGGAGCAAGCTATGGACATTTGAGATGCTGGGCTTTTCACATCGTATATGGTAGAAAATCTTCTAGAACAGGGTTGTCCAATACGTCAATCCTCGACGCCAAGGTCGTGTGGGTAGATCGCCGTGTCCAAACGCGAGTCTGAGACACTCGTCTCAGACTCGCGTTTGGACTCGGTCTTGTCTCTCACTCGAGGTTCTGACACTCAACAAGTGTGATCATATTTCATTACGGCCGCTGCTGTTGGTAATAAACTTGTAGCGGGTGCAGGAGCGTGTGGGGCGTCTCAGTGCAGCCTGTGCGCTCATTTGAAACCCGCGGAGACTCTACGGCGCATCACAAACACACACGCTCCCTATGCACGGCTCGTCTGCGACAGCGTGTGCCCTCGTGTACCAGCGTGCATCACAGGGCAGGTTCAACTTCCTAAACATCCTACCTGCCCACCTGCCTCACGTCAGCACGCCGCCCCTCGCCTTTTCACGCTCTCGCTCCTTCCTGCGCACAGCGAACACAAGCCCCTCCCACAGTGCGGCTGATTAGAAGAGCAAGACCAAACGTGAAGCAAAAACCAGTCTAAATTTGTGTTCCAGTGTTGGCACAAAGCAGGTCTACAGCATAGAGCGGATCTACAGAACAGACCTACTGCCACATTTGGCTGAAGTTTGTCTAACAAAAGTGCACAAATGCATCTGTGTTTGTCACGATGTGCGTTTGGTTTGGTAAACGTGCAGAGGCTGGTAAATATCACTGCAAAACCAGAAAAGAATGTAACTCCAGTTTGGAACTTTAAAAAACAGGTTTAAAAATCTTACCTACTTCCTTCACTTTTTTCACAGTTTTGTGTAAAGTGCCTGAGGAAGTTCTCTTAATGAAGAGGTTCTCAAACTGTGGGTGAGGGTCCAAAAAAGGGGCACAGATTGTTTCAGTGCAGTTTGTTTGGCTTTGTATGAGGTAGATCTTTATGACTTGGTCATTTTATAAGTAGCTCACATGCTGAAAAAGTGTGAGCACCTCTGCACTAGAGGAAACACTTCTGACCTTCTTTGGTTTACCAGCTCAACTTGTTATGTAAGGAATACTGATTACTACTGAATAAAAACAATTATCCTTGAATGAAAGTGAACACAGAGTTTCACGTTTTTGTGTCTCCCATAATCTATACTTTTCCAGTCCAAGCCCATAAATCCATTCTGTGATTATAATAAGTACATTTAATCCCTTGTACAAACCTTTCTGCAGGCCGGTCTAAACTTGTCTTCTGTGGCATCTCTGGCTCTTCCTCCAGACGGCAGCTGCTCTCACTGCAATAAAGACTTACACCGAAGCAGGACGGTGAGTCTAATCAGCTCCATTCACCAGAAATCAATACACGAGTGGATACAGATTTGTGTTCATGGGCCCGTCACAGTGATTACTACGTCGACTTATCACTCAATAAATGAAAACTGGAACAATGTGCTGTATTTTCGGGCTCAGTATTTATCGTGTGTACAGTTTCTTTATAAAAATGGGAAGATTTGTGGTATTTTTGGTGTAATTATCGGTACATTCTGTTATTTATTTGTTGCAGCTCAGGACTTTTGAATGATACGGTCTATTTCAAAATGGTTTACTGGGATTTTCTTGCATTACTGTTATTGTGTCAGTGGCATAAAGTAGTTTCAGTGTTATTGTTTATCGATAGGGATGTAATGATTGTAATTTCTCGGTACGATATTATCACAATATGCATCTCATGGTACGATATTTTGAAGAGGCTAATATAATTGTAATGCTTTGACAAAATTTTGGTGTGAATTATTTCCATCATAATCCCAAGAATTCCAGTAAAAAACATATTTCTTCATGTTGTTTGCGCTGAAATGAATCATGGGATATGTAGTTCCCGATGTTTATTAGCTATTGGTACTAGAAAACAATGCATTTAAACAAAGGATTTTGTAATTTGATATATGTGACAGATCACGATATTATTGTGCGGCTTCTGATGATACAATAACCAAACCAATAACTAAAATATCATGATATTTTGGTTATTGTTACATCCCTATTTATCGTGATATGTATCCCAGGGTGGTCCAATTTATTTATTTATTTATTTATTTATTATTATTATATTCTCTAGCTTAGAACCCTGCATTTGGTTCCATATCTGGCCAAAATATTTGGGTGCAAATTAATTAATATTTAGAGGTTGCTCAAGACACTTGAAAACATTTGAAAATTGCCCTACATCAGGGGTGTCAAACTAATTTTGGTCCAGGGGCCGTATCCAACCTACTTTGATCCCAAAAGGGCCGGATCAGAAAACTCATGGCATATAAACCCCAAAAATAACAATAAATTCAAATATTTTTGCAGACAAATGCAAATCTATTACAAAAATCTTTTTTAATTGATGAACTTTATCTTTTACAAAATATTAGAATGTTATGAACAACCTGAAACTTCAAGAAAAATGCAATTTCAACACAATGTTTTAACATGAACTTGTATGTAAATAGGAGTACATTTTTCTTGGTAAATCCTGCACTCAGCGTCCACTTTTCTCATTTTGGACATTTTTCTGATGAGGGTGTCACGGTCAACAGTCAAAACGATCGTCCTTTAAGAGCGTTTGGAAAGAGACAAGTCTTCATTTGTGCTGCTCTGGTGGGAGGGGCCATGCACAGAGGCTCTGGAGACACTGCTCTGTGATAAAGCGCCACAGAAAATTACCAATATTTTAACAGAAAATATAATTAAAATATTTTAGTAGAAAATCAGCCGAGGGCCAGATTAAAGGTCTTGGAGGGCCGGATCTGGCCCCCGGGCCGCATGTTTGACACCTGTGCCCTATAGGGTTTATACTATAACATAGAGAACCAAATAAATAAGGTGTATTCAAATAATTTGTCATTTTATTCTGCAAACACAATCTGAAACTTGCATAAAAAATACATATAAAGTCCATAAAAGTTACTTGGAAAATCCAGCTCCACTGTGACTTTGCTGGCGTCACAAAAGATGTGTCTGTGTCTTTAACAACCTGCAGTAGATCCTGTTTCTGCTACCGATAAAATAAGTTAGAATAAGCTTCACCCCGTTTCAACAGCATCATTGACACTTTCCTAGAATGCACAGATTGATCATAATCTGAAAGTATCTGCATCATCAGCCCAGTCAAGATCAAGAGCTCTGAAGAAATGCATGGTGCTCCCTTCATAATCAGTTCGTCGCTTTGGTGGAACCTCTGAACCTTCCTTTTCCATGATATTCTGAACCATCAGCTTCTTCTGTTCTTCTGTCACACTGGAGTCAAAGAACGTCAGGCCAAACATTTCTTCACTCAAGCACCGAAGATGTCTCCCAAAGCTGTTAAGACTGATTTCTTCACAACTGAATGTTCATATGTTCATACTGTGACAGCTTCTTTAGGAAAACCAAATCATTTTACAAAAGCCTCATGCAGCTTGAGCAACCTCTAAAACATCTCCTTTTACTTCCAAATTTCCTCCTAAATCATCTTTTGATCGCTAAAACCTAATGCAGGGTTCTAATCGAGGTTATCTGAAACTTTTTTTTTTTTTTACCGTGCTTTGATGGACCATGCAAATGTGTCTGCAGCAATGTATCATGCTTCAAAATGCGTTATCGTGACTCATGTGGGCATCTCCGGGGCTGTAGTCCACTGAAGAAATTCTTGGTGGACTAAAAACGTGTCCTGCTGATTGATTAGTCGACTAAAAAGGGGATGTGGAAAACGCTCTCAAAACTAGGTACTGGTATTGAATCAGCACTGATACTGAACATTTTTGCTGGATCGGGTATTGGTTTCACGACATTAGACTTTAACTTGAGCTTTGTTTTCGCACAGTCTGACCAGAAAGATGTGACTTAGATGGAACTACAACAGATGAGCTGATGTGTGCTTTTAAACAAGTCTCTCACAGATAAATCTACAGTCACAAGCTTTCTAATTTCTCAGTTTTTCAGACACTCTCACCTTTTTGCCGAAAATCAAACTCGAAAACAGGACCATGAACGCTCGTGTGGATCACAGGCTCCTGAAAATGCATTGTTAAAATCCATTTTTCTTGAATTTTCAGACAATCTAAACACTTTTTGCTAATGACTGCATTGTGTCACCCGGGTAATTGAACAGAAATACATCCCCAGCACGATGGAACTGCAAAGATGTGATACAAAGCATGAGACGGACAGACGCAGAGACAGTGGGTGAACTGGAGCAAACCAATTGGACACACGGGGGGGCTGAGGTCTAAGAGTGTCTACAGCTCCGGGCCAAACTCCTGCAGAGGCCAGCGAGGTCAAAACATCTGCTCCCCTCACCACAAACCAACACAAAAGGGTGACGGCCGCCAAAAGAATCGAAAATCAGAACTAGATAGTCTTTAGAGCAGGTATCAATACTCAAAAAGTCACATTGACAGGACAAAAATGAGCCTTTCCTGAAGATTTAGAATGATCTTGAGCTGAATCAGAACAAGTATAAGAGCAAATAGACTAGTATACGCCCATGGACCACTGAGGGATTACACAGACCATGATACGATCTCCATACACTGAGCTTTTGGTTCAACACTGTTCAATACGATATGTATTTCAAATCGATGCAATACGGTTCAATAAAAAATAATGGCTAAATCATGGCTGTGATACTAAAAGTCTTCGTTGAACCACTTTTTTTGCAAAGTTCATATGAAAAACGCCCGATTTACTCATCAAAACAGTGACAAATGTGTCGTATAAATGAGTTAAATATATAAAACTGTAGCACTGTAACAAAATCATTTAGTAAAATATACCAAAAAATACTCTTGGCGATATATCGATCAATAGAAAAACCTAAACTGCCCTCTTCAGTTTGTAAAAAATATATATATTAATTTTACTATTTTAACAATTTACCAAGATGCGTTAGAGTTAGAAAACAAACACACAGACCAAACAAAACAAAGGCGACGTTTATATGATGACGGCGGCAAGTAGTGACGCTCGCTGTGATGTATGTGATGTAAACACATACACAGTGTTGGGGAGTAACAGATTACATGTACCAGAGTTACGTAATCAGAGTACAAATTATGAGTAACTGTAATCAGTTACAGTTACTGTTTCAGTGAGTGGTAATTGGATTACAGTTACTTTGTTGAAATAAATGGATTACACAGAGGTATTTTCCTGTTTTTACATTTTGGACTGTATTTTTCCGTAATTCCACTCATTTCCGGACACTAAACCAGGACTAAAACCAGGACTAAAACCAGGTCTAAACCAGGTCTAAACTAGGTCTAAAACCAGGTCGAAACCAGAACTAAACCAGGACTAAACCAGGTCTAAACCAGGCCTAAACCAGGCCTAAACCAGGTCTAAACTAGGTCTAAACCAGGACTAAACCAGGTCTAAACCAGGTCTAAACTAGGTCTAAACCAGGACTAAACCAGGTCTAAAACCAGGTCTAAACCAGGACTAAACCAGGTCTAAACTAGGTCTAAACCAGGACTAAACCAGGATTAAAACAGGACTAAAACCAGGACTAAACCTGGTCTAAACTAGGTCTAAACCAGGTCTAAACCAGGTCTAAACTAGGTCTAAACCAGGTCTAAACCAGGATTTAACTAGGACTAAAACAGGACTAAAACCAGGACTAAACCAGGTCTAAACTAGGTCTAAAACCAGGTCTAAACCAGGTCTAAACTAGGTCTAAACCAGGTCTAAACTAGGTCTAAAACAGGTCTAAACCAGGTCTAAACTAGGTCTAAAACCAGGTCTAAACCAGGTCTAAACCAGGTCTAAACTAGGTCTAAACCAGGACTAAACTAGGTCTAAACCAGGTCTAAACCAGGATTTAACCAGGACTAAAACAGGACTAAAACCAGGACTAAACCAGGTCTAAACCAGGTCTAAACCAGGATTTAACAGGACTAAATCCTGCTGTGTGGATTGTGTCTCCTTCTCTTCTATCAATAATATTTTTAATACGGTTTAGTAAAGACTGGACTTGTCATTATCTTTTATCAGACAAAACATCTTATGTGAAGATTTCCTCGTCTTTGCTTCTCTACAGCAAATCAAGTAATCCAAAGTATTCAGATTACATTACTCACTTTAAGTCATTTAATGGATTACGTTACAAACTACATTTGGGGGAATGTAATCTGTAATCTGTAGGGGAATACATTATAAAAGTAAACTTCCCAACACTGCACATATGCGACGTGAGCAGAGGGGGGGGGGGGGATGGTGGTTTCAGATTGTTGTCTTTTTAAGCCTCAAAAACACTGGCATCGTCTAAACAAATGACACTTCTGATCAAATATTTTCTATTTTCATTTTTACCCGCAAGCGTTATTATTATTTTTAACATGTGGTCATATTTGATTTGTGCAATTGTCAGACTAATAACTACAATGAGACAAATTAACTTTTTTTTCTTTTACACTTGTCTATTTAGTGCAAATAGGTCCAGCATTTCTATATGAAGCAATGGTGACAGATTTACTGTGTTGACTTAGCTCCCCCTGGTGGACATTTGTACACACTGCACTTAAGAATCGGTAATAACAAAATCAGATGCATTATAAAATCTCTTTAATTACCAATTCCATTTATCAGATGTCATATAGCTTTAACATATTTAATGCATTTGATCCATTTTAATAATACATAATGTTACACCTGAAATGTTAAATTCATTTGATCTTTTATTTAAGTTGGCTTTAAAAAGTAGGTTGCACAAAATCTAAAGCTTGATTAAAAAAAAAAAAATTAAAGATTAAAATGGATAAATAATGGATAAATGGAACTTGTCAAACTCAAATTCACAGAGGCCAAAATTTAAAACTGGGACTAAGTCGTGGGTCAAACTAAATATTTATTGCAACATTTCAACAATATCTGGATGTTTTCTCTTCTTTCGAGATATGTAATGTTAATCTTAATAAAATAAATGTTTAATAATAATTTTGCTTAAACATTGCATCCAGAACAAGCATAATATAAAATAATAACACAATTTTAAATAAATAATGTCTCTATAGTCTGTCTGTAGCAGCGGATCAGATATTAGAGTAAAACATCCAGACCCTTTTCTGTTTCCTTTGAAGAATGTGTCGATATAAAAGCAGATGAATGAAACTGTCAGTCAGACGTGGATGTGTTTGACAGCACCGCATTTCCCATCATGCCTTTGGGCTTTGCAGTCCATGAAAGTGTGTGAAGGCAGCTGCAGTTTCCTTTGTTCGCCTTCACCCTCTGTGTGCGTTACCAGAGCCTGTGCAGTGGTGTCGCAGGGTAGTTTGTCTTCAGACGCCTCAAGTAAAATTTGCTCAAATCATGATAAAACTTTCTTAATTCAAGTCATTTTAACTTGGTTAGATTATAGTTTTTGCACTGCAGGTTTTGTCTGTAGTGTCTTGTCTTCAAAACTTACAGAGCCACAAATAAAGAGGAAAGAACTTACCGGACAAAGAGGGACAAAACCAGAAGCAGCTCTCCAGGGACCAGATCTGGACCAGGTCTTGAACCAGGACTAAATCAGGTCTGAAGGTGTTTTTTGTTTGTTTGTTTTGTTTTGTTTTGTTTCGTATTCATTCTCAGCCCCTCCTCATTTGCATCTTTTGTTGTTAAAGGTGCATTGTGTAACTTTTTTCATGTCGCCTACAGTGGTGGAAGAAGTACCCAGTTTGGTTGTTTAGGCAAAAGTACAGATACTGGAACAAAAAAAAAAGTAGTAAAATACTCAAGTAAGTGTTTTTTTTTTCACAGACGCATTTCTTAAAAAATAATAAAAAATACACAAACAAAACAATAACTTGTTCCCTCAAAATAATATTATGAGGGGACGTGATATTATCTCGTGGCCGTTAATAATAGATTTATCAAATGTCCTTTGCCGGGATCCTAAAAAAATGTAACCAATTCTAAAGCAAATAAAATATGAAATGAAAGTAAAAATAACAAATGATATAAAAATATGTACATCTTAAATTTAATTTCATATCATAATAATAACATAAAAAGTATTAACAACATTACAGTGTGATGTCAAAATTAGAAATAGATGCATATGAATTTGTTTGGGACTTAATACAATTCCTCTCTTTTCCTGTAGAGGGCATAACTTAACTTAAACTTTATTACACCATAGTGGAAATTTGTCTTTATGAGATTTATATTTGTTAAAAAAAAGTACACCAACTTCCTTTGGTTACTTTAGTGTCATGTGATCATAGTTAATAATTAAAAGTCCTATATTACCGTATTTTTTGGACTATAAGGCGCACTTAAAATCCTTTAATTTTCTCAAAAATCCACAGCCTTATAATGTGCCTTATGTATTAATTCTAGTTGTGATTACTGACCTCGAACTGATTTTATGTGGTACATGGCACCTCTTGTTGGTTTTTGTTTCATTCACACATGTTTGAGTAATCCTTTATTCTTATTATTAATCTGTCTGTATTTCCAAAACTCAGAATGCTCTGTTCCAGCTTATGGTGCCATGAAGAGTTATCGTATTTTTCGGACCATAAGTTGCACTTTTTTTCATGGTTTGGGTGTTTCCTGCGACTTACACTCTGGTGCGACTTATATATTAAAATTTTCAGACTGACAGCTGCAAGAGGGCGCTCTAGGCTTGTGTGTCAGTTTTCTGCATGTGTCTCCTGCAGAAAAAGCTGCTGCAAGTAGTGAAATATTCAGCTGAAAACATATTTGAGCAGCAGAAAGAAAATTTGGAGTGAGCAAGAAACTTGTGAGGGACTGGAGGAAAGCGGGGATGAAGAACACAGCTTCACAGCAAACAGGAGGATGCACCATGAAACTTTCCTGAAGTCACTGGATGGATGGACAAAGCCTGAACTTCAGTGACACTGAAACCATCCTGTCAGGATTCAGAAAGGCCGGAATAATTCTAACTGGAACTGATGTTGAGTCTGACGACAGCGACACAGAAGAGGAAGCGGCGCTCTGTTTACCTCCGGAGGTCGTGGAGTTGCTCAGAAGTGACACCGAGGATGAAGAATTGAATGGATTTAGTGATCTGGAGTGAGATGGAGAGTTTGTTAAACTTGTTCTGTTCTGTTGTTTATGTTATAGTTTATCTGAAGAACTGTTCATATGTGACGTTAACAGTCTGTTTTTCTCTGTTCAATTGTTTTTACTAGAACTTGACTCTCAAGGTGAAATAGACTGGTGCGACTTATATATGTTTTTTTCTTCGTCATGACACATTTTTTGGCTGGTGCGACTTATACTCCGGAGTGACTTAGGCTGCGTTCAGACTGCAGCCTGAAGTGACCCAAATCCGATTTTTTGGCTTCTATGTGACCTGTATCTGATCTTTTAATGACAGTCTGAACGGCACAGATCCGAATTTTTCAAATGCGACCCAGGACACCAGGATATGTGCTCCTGAATCCTGATACATATCCTGATCTTTTGACATGCGACTTCAGTCTGAACGGCCAAAGCGCATCCATCCGACCTACACGTCATTAACAAGCGACAAACGTCACTATTCTGCGCTGAAGCAGGCGGAAACCGGAACTGTAAAATCTCCAGGTGCTCAATGCTCTCGTCCGTGTTTGGACAACTTCCGTAAACACAGAGACGCTCGCTGCGGTTGACGCATGGGGTTGACGTCATCGTGTCTCCAGTGCACATGCGGGACACTTTTGGGCCGTTTACCGTTCACACTGAAGTCACAGACAAGTCGCATTTAATTGGAAATGTGAACGACCTCGCAAAAACATCGTATTTCACAAAAAAATCGGAATTGAGCGTTAAGCCCTGCAGTCTGAACGTAGCCTTATACAGTAGTTTGCAAGTTAACAACTCCTTTTGCCTTTAGTTCAGTGGAGATTGACAATATCCATACGAGTCTAGTGAAAGTGTCTGGAGTTTAAAACACATGACACCACAAGGAGAGTTTTACTTTTGAGAGAAGAACTCAGCCTAAACATGCAGGGTTTGTGTGTTAAACATGTGTGAATGAAACAAAACACAACTCCAGGTCTGTGTGTGATGAAGAGACAACTAGATCAAAAAATAGTGTAGTTTAATGTCCAGTTTAATTTCCATAAAAGGAATTGTTTAGCTGTCTGACTGCGTTCACGAGTTTAGACCGATGCAATCATTTCCAAACACATTTAGAGCAAAAACCAACTTAAAACATGACGTAAAAACATGAGCACAGCTTGGCCAGCTTTCGTACATTCTCCGTAGGTTGCGCTGGTGCCTCAGTCCATAGTTTCATATACAGTATCCCCCCCCCCTGCAAACACATAATGTTCCAGCTTGAATACCACTGAGCAGAATGCCATTGTTTGCCCTCTACTGTACTGTCCTTGGGCGGGTTTACACTGCACTGCTCATTACCGGACTCTCCCCTCTGGACTCCACATGTACAGTCGAGCTCAGGACGGGACGTCAAGAAATGTCAGTTACCGGGAAAATACATCATGTTTGTGACAGCCAATCCGTGTATCATTCAATCACTCGTTTTTCAATATAAAACCAAAAATAAGAAAACGAAAAAATTGCAGTTTTCTTCATTATTTGTCTCCAAAACCAAAATGAAAGAAAACAGACAACGATTGTTTTTTTCAGTTTTTGATTTTGGGTTTAAATGACTAATGAAAAAAACAGATCTCGGCCATTTCCCGTTTTCTTGGCTTAAACTGCGATGCTGGACTGAACCAGGACTGAACCAGGACTGAACCAGGACTGAACCAGGACTAAACCAGGACTGAACCAGGACTGAACCAGGACTAAACCGTTTTCAGTCCTGGTCTGGTCCCGGCCTCAATCCTGGTCCTGGTCTTGGGCTCAGATTTGGTTTGGTCCCGGTCTAAGTCCAGGTCTCAGTCCTGGTCTGGTTCTGGTCTGGTCATACCTGGTTCAGTCTTGGTTCAGTCCGTATGCGGCGCAAAAGTCATAGATTTTCCAAAAAAATAGCCTAATATGGGACCTACATTGGTGCATTGCACAACTTTTCTTGAGGAGGGTCCGTCACCTGCTTGTAACCATGGAGATATTATTGCTTTGCCTGACATGTTCCACAGTATGACACTAAACAGACAGCAACTAAACAGGTAGCAATTATTCATTACAGATGTTTCTATTGCTCAAAAATTCAATAACTCTGTGAATAGGGTTGCCTCTCCACAGATCTGACTAGTGTAGTCAAGACCGCACTAAAGCTTGGTCTACACTGTGCGATTTTTGGCCATTTTTGAGCTGATTTTTCACTCGTGCCACTGTCGGCTTCAGGGAATCGGGACAAGTTTTGGCTTAATCGTGTGTCGTGCTTTGTGTAATAAACATGGGGTAACGAGAACCGATTAATACCTCATGACCAGCTCCAGATCTGCAATCGTAGGTCACAAGAATATAAAAACTGTTTGAAATCCAGTCGCCTCTCGTGAGGGTTTCACTCTGTTGAAGTCGCTCGTTTCGTGTGAGAACATGAATTATGAGCTCTGAACTTTTAAAACCTGGGATTTGGTCGTACAGTTTGAGCTGAGGCTGAGTGAAATGATCGAAAACATCGCACAGTGTACGTCCGACATTAATAGAGACAATGACCTGTCTGAGACCACAGGATCCTGAGACCAGGACAAGACCAAGGCCTCTGAGGGTCAAGACCGAGACAAGACTGAGACGTTTAAAGGCTGAGACTGAGACAAGACCGAGACCACAGCCCATCAAGACCAAATCTAAACCATCTTTGTCATTTTTCGACATTTATTTGTATTTTACAGTTATTTTGTCACAATGTTTTTATAAATTTATCTTCATTTTATCACTTGTTGAGAGTCAGACCTCAAGACCGAGACAAGACCAAGTCCAAGCAACTTCAAGACTGAGACAAGTCCGAGTCCAAGCGCGGTTGAGTCCGAGACGAGACCAAGACTGCAAAAAAACGATCTTGAGGCCGGTTTTGAGTACGACAACACTAGATCTGACCTGTAATGCAGCCTACAGTTGTCTCCGTTCAGATAGAAAGGCTTGATTTCTACCATTGAACATTCTAAACAAAGATTTAGACAGATTAGATTAAACTTGAAAAGAATTGTGAAAAAATTTACATCTCATTACAAAAACAAAACATGCCTGAAGAAGTTTTAAATGTCATCCGTGCATGTTTGAGTCATTTAGCAATCTCTCCTGGGCCCTTTCGCTGTAAGATTCTGTGCAAAGCTCCAGCCATGAGCCTACGTCACCCATGCATCCATAAATATACAAAAAAAAAAAAAAAGAAGATACAAAACTGTGCTTTACAAACCTGATGTCAGTGTTGGGAAGGTGACTTTTAAAATGTATTCCCCTACAGATTACAGATTACATACCCCAAAATGTAGTTTGTAACATAATCCATTCAATTACTTAAAGTGAGTAATGTAATCCGAATACTTTGGATTACTTGATTTGCTGTAGAGAAGCAAAGACGAGGAAATCGTAACATAAGATGTTTTGTCTGCTAAAAGAAAATAAAAAGCCCAAACTTTACTTAAACGTATAAAAAATATTATTGATAGAAAAGGAGGAAAATGTTCTTATTAACCTGCTCTACGTGATCCAGAATTTTTCTTTTCGCTATTTTGTTCCTAAATCAAGATATGAACATAAATATCGAACCAATCAGACGCCTTCATTCCTTCATTCTAGTGCATTTCATTGTTAAGTAATCCCCCTCATGGATCTATAATAAAAACTGGATAAATCATTCCCCCTCTGTCCTGGCTCGAGATTGACTAGTGGTCAGTTCCGGTACTGCAGCTCCAGGAGGCGCTTGGGCTCAGAATGAATTCTCTCATAGAAGCACAGTGTATTTTTTGGGAATTCAAACTGCCCGTGTTCGGCTGACAGGGCATCCGGAGCTTTCATAAAGGTCGGATTTTGTAGAGATTGTTTTCTATTTCCACGACATAAACTTTTTAAAATGTTTAAATCCTCAAAGCACCTAAAATTTAGTTCTGTGAAACGTAGCCTAGCCCCACTCTGAGCCCACACTCGCTCTTCTCTAGCAGCTCTGCTCTGATTGGTCCAAACGCTCCACGCCGTGGGCACGTACAAATGTCATGTGGGTGACAGGAGTTCGCCCGGATTGAGGAAGTAAATGCAGAGGTGAACATTTTTTGGCCCATGCGCCAATGAGCACAGGCCTCTGAAAACAACACAACACCATACTGGATTCATTTTCCAGATTATATTATAGATCTATGATCCCTCTTCCTGCTCTCCAGTGAGGAGGGCGGGAACATTTAACAATCTCAATCATGATTGGCTCTTGTGGTTGCTATGATACTCAGAGTTGGATTTCCAAATAATGAGCTTGACTCCAAATTCGCTCCTGTAAACTTTAGCATCAGGAGCTTGATTTGAGTGGAGCTGAACACTGTGCGTGATGTCACATTTGCTTATCCACTTTTTTATACAGTCTATGGGTCTTAGCTTCAGAGATCAGATGAGTTTGGACACTGACAGGTTTTGAAGAAAACCAGACCTACATGGGTGTCTTTGGATGAATTTTTGTGCATAAATATTTAAACTTTTATCTGTTAAAATGCTGAAACATGTGAAATGAGTTGATGCTACGTTCAAGTGTCATGTTATAAAGTCAGCTTTTATTGATACTTTGCAGCGGATGTCATCAACATTCCCTGGGGGATGGCGCTAACTAGAGGCACTGCTCTGTCTGAAGCTTTGTCACTCAAGTTAGACTTAAAGGTTGTATAGAAGATTTGCCAAAGAAAGAGAAATGCAGCGACTGTTCTTTTTCAAATGTTATGCTTCGCTCCTTTCCCCTTCTCTTCTTCTTTCCACGACGTCAAAAACAGACTTTCTTTTGCGATGAACTGGTTGTGAATTCTTGTCGGCCGTTACAACAAACTTTGTGCAAACTGAGAGGAAGCTACAGTTCGAAAAAGATGGCAAGAACCGCTGTGCTGGTTGAGTAAATGGCATCAGTTCGTGAGAGGCAAACATAAACCATGTAATCCCAGCTCGCCGGCAAGTCAGTGACGCTAGAAACGTAAAAAGTTTGATTGACAACCCAACAGCCAATAGAAAATGAGGTGGCCTTGTTTTCTATTGGCTCATGTTTATCTGGCCCCACCACGTCCACAGTTGATGGATTTTCATTCTTTAGTTTTTTGTTTTTTTTGGTCATCATAATTACAAGGCTATTTTGAACTTTCATTGACAATTTGAAACAAACAAAAAAATCCTCCATACAACCTTTAAATCTGATCCTTATTTAAGCACAGTCTCATTTTTTGTTGAAAATCAAACTCCTGAACAGCACCATGAATGCTCGTATTGACCACAAGCTCCTGAAAATGTGTTGTTTAGATCAATTTTTCAGATTTTCTTAAACTTTTTTGGACAATGTTTGCAAACGTGAGTATTGCGTCACCACGGTAACTGCTGAAAAGTCCTCCATGGACATACATACAGATGTGTGATGTCGCTGCAAAGTATCAACATTTGAAGGGGATGTACATTCTGAGCAGGTGCTGTCAGTCATTTCAACTCGTCTGAATATTTTTTTTTGTTCGAAACGCCGTAGGTCAGGATAGTAGCTCCACCGCTTCGAACACTTCCGACGAGAAGTTGAGAGGGACAAAAACCTCGTCCTCCTCCGTCTCCTCCGTCTCCTCCGTCCCGTCCTGTCCCTCCTCGTGGTCCCGGTGCACGAGGCTGCTCTCCGAAGTCGGACTGATGACGATGATGCGCGGGATCGGCTTTACGGCGGCGAGCTGATTCGGCGCGTTTCCCCCCCTGCAGTCCATGGAGTAGCTGCTGAACGGCCTGTGACTCTTGTGAACTCTGACCCCGGTGGTGCCTAGGAGGTCGGTGAGGCTGTGACTCCGCCTCTGCGTGAGCACCAGGGGGAGAGTGGCGATGGAGAGGGAGCTGGAGATCAGGTCACAGCCGCTGGAGGAGCCACTGAGCGCGACGGGGTGCTGCGGACACATGCACAAATATAAAAATAATATCAGAGCGGAGTGTCAGACAGAATTACACTGTGTCTGTCAGAACTGTCAGAAGTATTTTACTGCAAAAACAAAACAAAAACAATCTAAAGGCTTTATAAACTATCATGAAAAATGTTCTGTTTGGATCTTTTAATCACGTTATAGTTGTTTCTCTTCTCATTTAACATCTCAAAGTTGTATTTAGTGTGATTTAAGCACTTTCTCATCTCAGCACAACTTTCTCGTTTATTTTCTTAATCAGTGATACACGTAGGAAGCCAGGCTGGTGCCACCTAGTGCAAGGCAAGGCAAGGCAAGTTTATTTGTATAGCACAATTCGTACAAAAAGTAGTTCAAAGTGCCTTACAGAATAAGAAATACATTAAAATCATAATAAAAACAAATCAAAACATAAATAATCATAAAGATTAAAATAAAAAAAGAGAGACATAAATTAGAGAGAAATGTTTTGAGCCTGGATTTAAACAGCGTCACAGAAGAGTCTGTCTCACATGTTCAGACTGTTCCAGGTTTTAGCTGCATGAACCTGAAACTCTGACTCCCCTTGTTTAGTCGTGACTCTGGGCACCAGCAGGAGGCCGGTCCCTGAGCTCCTCAGAGTGTGAGATGGTTCATATGACACTAACATGTCACAGATGGACTTTGGTGCTCGGCCATGGAGAGACTTGTACAAGCAGAGCTGCTTTAAAGTCTCTGAGGCACAGGAGCCAGTGCAGAGACCTGAGCACAGGACTTATGTGCTCGTACTTCCTAGTTCGAGTCAGGACCCGAGCTGCAGTGTTCTGGATGTTCTGGATGTTCTGGATGTTCTGCAGCGTCTCACAGCTCGTTTTGAGAGACCAGTGAGCAGAACATTACAGTATCTAACCTACTGGAGACAAACGCATGGATAAGTTTCTCCAAGTCTGATTTAGACAGTAAACCTTTGATTTTTGCTATGTTTTTTAGATGGTAAAAGGCTGCAGATGTTATTGATTTGATGTGGCTGTTAAAGTTCAAGTCTGAGTCCATTATTACCCCTAGATTTCTTGCCTGATTTGAAGGTTTTAGAGAGAGAGACTGGAGGTGACTGCTGACACTGTCCCTTTGTTTCTGTGGACCAAACACTATGACTTCAGTCTTGTCAGAGTTTAGCTGGAGAAAGTTGTTTTGCCTCCACTCAATTTAATTTCTCTCCAACTAGGTCAGGAATCAAATTACAATAGACAAAAAGCAAATAGCTTTGCAATAGCAAAAACCCCGGAAGTGCAAGTTCGGGCACCAGCCGATCAGCAAAGAGTGATATATTCTGTGTTGGCAACAATTCCAAAATCGAGAATTTAAAGCCAGAATGAAGAGAATGTTTGGTGAATTTTATCAAGGGGAAAGATGTTATTGCCCTTCTTCCTACGGGATTTGGGAAAAGCTTAATATACCAGTTAGCGGCGCATTACATACGTCAAGACCAAATAGCAGCGATTGGTTAAATGATAAAAAGTACCCGCCTACTGTCGAGCGAACGAATCCTAATGCTGCGAGGTCAGACGGTTTCTACGAAGTGAAATGAAGTGAAACCGGCTGATGAATCAGGCGAACACATAGGTAGAGTTCAACTGATTTTTGGCCAATGTCGAAACCGTCGTTTAGAATCCAGAGAAAACAATGGCTGATAAACTCGATATTTTAGGGACGATATGTGGGGCTGATTTAGATTTTCCACAAAGTATGTACTTTAAATTTACAACAAACTCACCCATAGCTGCTTTGTTTTTGCCACAGACCTTTAAAAGAACTGTGTAGTCATGTTTTGTGCATTTATCTAAACAAACCTATGCATATTCATTAGGCAGAAGGTCAACCAGAACAAAATATCGGCCTATGCTGGAGATTTAAGGTCAATAGCGGATTTGCTAAAAGTCCAAGTATCAGCCTGGTTAAATAGCCAATTGGTATAGCTCTCTAAGTAGGATTTGTCATGTCAGTTGATGTGCAGCTTTTCATAAGAGGGAACAGCCTCACAGCTCTTTGTTGTGATGACATGAGTCTGAACAAACGCCAGGTGAGAGGGGGTGCAGGTTTCACATCTACCATCTACTCCATCTACAGACGACGCTTTAGATTTATCGCATCATATCATATTATGCATTTCTTATCGAAAATGTGCTGTTTAAATCCATTTTGTATTTTTTTCTGAGTTTTCAATGCATCTTAAAAACTTACCAGGCTGTTTTTTTTGCTAACGTGTACATTAGTGCTGTAACAAGAACCGAAATATCGTGATATCGTATCGTCAAAGTTCTCACAATAATATCGTGGACCATTACAATATATTGAATTACAAGTCTCTTTGCTTAAATGAAGAGTTATGGTGCAGCAATAGCTAAAAAAAACCAGAGAGAACTACACAGACCATGATCCTTTGCTTCATTTCAGTGCAGACTACATGAAGAAATAACAGTTCTAACACTTTTAAGTCTTAGTTCTTTGGATTAAGTCTTGTCAAGGCTTTTTAAGAGGAAAAAGTCACATATTAACAGTTTAAGCTGTTTAGCCTCCACAAAATATCACAATAAATATCGTACCGTGAGATGTATATCGTGAAAATATTGCACAGAGAGATTTGGATATTGTTACATCTCTAATCCTGAGCCTCCCCACCATGTCGTGAGCTTTCCCACGATATCTCAATAAATATCGTACTGTGAGGTTCGTACTGTGACGATATCGTATCCTGAGACTTGGATATCGTTACACCAGTTCAGTTCCTTTATTGTCATTGTCATATAAAATAACAACAAAATTACGTTAGAGAATCACACCGACTGCACAGTATTTTAAAAGTGCACCCCCCTGTGACACACACCACGTAAACAGTACACCCACTATGTAAACATTAGAATGCAGTACTCGTGATAATATCAGTGCAGCAACAGACGGGCAATCAACAAATTGCACTGTGCATCGTGTCACCGTGGTAACCGCTGATCATTCCTACCTTCTCTGTGCTGTGAGTGTAGTTCTTGGAGCTCTTTGGCAGCAGAGGTTTCTTGGAGGACCTGTGGTTGGATCTATGATTGGACTTGTGACTGGACTTGTGACTGGACTTGTGACTGGACTTATGGCTGGACTTTTGGTTGTAGAGAGACGCTTTTCTCGTAGCGGGGGCGGTCTGTCTGCTCACAGGGTCCATCTCCACGTCACGCAACACCTGCACACAGACACACAACAAACGGATTCAACGTCCTAATCAGGCCTGTCCAGAGTCAAATCATTTTAATATTTTCTAAAACAAATATAAAATAAATGAATTTGTAAAGTAAAGATTTCTAATACCCTTTTCTGGCCTATTTCTATAGTCTGTTTTTCAGATCTTAAATAAACGCACTAACACCATTACTGGACACAGAATGGCCTCTTCTAAAAAAAAAAAAAAAAAATGGAGAAAGAAGCAGTGAGTTTGTTTAAAGTCTGAGTGTGCCAGAGTTACCACATAGTTGCAGTGGTCAGACATAGACACAATGAGGTTATTAGTTATTATTGTTTAAAGTGTGAACCGGTCATTAAACTGAAGGAGCTCCACCATTTCTTTACAGTGGTTGGACCGTACGCTGTTCTTTTTGACAGTTTTTGACATAAGAAATGGATTAAGAGCCCTAAAATGTAAATACACACATGCAAACACTGTAGTGATAAACTCTGTGCCCTTTTTTTTTTTTCCTGGCTCTTCTTTTTGTTTGCTTGTTGTTCTTTTCTTGTTGTTGTGTTTTTGGTTTTTGTTTTCTCTTTCTATGTGTGTTGGTCTTGTATTTTATCGTGTCTGTTTTCTTGTTGAGGTGCTGGGTATCCATTCCCTCAAAAATGACAAATTATGAATTAAAGAAAAAAAAAAAAAGTGGATTAAGAGAGTATGACGTCACCCACAGCGTTCAACTTCAGTCAAGTGAAGCTAATCGAGGCTGGAGTTTATAGCCGCTGAACAACCTTGGAGAAAGAAGGCACCTGATTGGTCTGTTATTAATGTTGATGCATTTATTTATGGACTCATCATCAATCATATAGAGTGTGTTCGTACAAATGTTTTAGAGCTACTGACAGCAGCAGTTACAGAGAAAGGGGCGACGTTTTTGTCAATATAACGTCAACTGCAACCAGAGCTCAAAGGAACCAACCACATCGTTGCAGTAGTTTAAAGTATGAGAGTACAGGAGCGCGTACCACATCGTTGCAGTAGTTTAAAGTATGTGAGAGTACATGAGTGTGTACCACATTGTTGCAGTAGTTTAAAGTGTGAGAGTACAGGAGTGCGTACCACATCGTTGCAGTAGTTTAAAGTATGAGAGTACAGGAGTGCGTACCACATCGTTGCAGTAGTTTAAAGTATGAGAGTACATGAGTGCGTACCAGATCGTCGCAGTAGTTTAAAGTATGAGAGTACATGAGTGCGTACCACATCGTTGCAGTAGTTTAGAGTGTGAGAGTACAGAAGTGCGTACCACATCATTGCAGTAGTTTAAAGTGTGAGAGTACAGGAGTGCGTACCACATCGTCGCAGTAGTTTAAAGTATGAGAGTACATGAGTGCGTACCACATCGTCGCAGTAGTTTAGAGTGTGAGAGTACAGAAGTGCGTACCACATCGTTGCAGTAGTTTAAAGTATGAGAGTACAGGAGTGCGTACCACATCGTTGCAGTAGTTTAAAGTATGAGAGTACATGAGTGCGTACCACATCGTTGCAGTAGTTTAAAGTATGAGAGTACAGGAGTGCGTACCACATCGTTGCAGTAGTTTAAAGTGTGAGAGTACAGGAGTGCGTACCACATCGTTGCAGTAGTTTAAAGTATGAGAGTACAGGAGTGCGTACCACATCGTTGCAGTAGTTTAAAGTATGAGAGTACATGAGTGCGTACCACATCGTCGCAGTAGTTTAAAGTATGAGAGTACAGGAGTGCGTACCACATCGTTGCAGTAGTTTAAAGTGTGAGAGTACAGGAGTGCGTACCACATCGTTGCAGTAGTTTAAAGTATGAGAGTACAGGAGTGCGTACCACATCGTTGCAGTAGTTGGACACAGAGCTGCAGTGGGAGCGTGAGGCTGTGGACTGGCGGCTGATGATGGAGTCTCGCACAGACGACTCGCTGATGGAGGAGGAGGTGCAGTCTTTACGGGCGCCGGGAGCCAGGACAGCGCAGGCACGGCACTTTCTCCGCCAGCGTCAACCTGCACGGACAAGGACAACGCTGTATGGCATCAGTCTGAATTGTACTTTTGAGCCTGGTATTTACTGCTATGCAACCATGTGTTTTTTCAGGTGAGTTAGAGTTCAGTACAGTAACTTTCTGGAGGTGGCACGGCAAACAAGGGCGTAGGTTTTCATAGGGACGGTGGGGACATGTCACAACCAATTTTTGGGGAAGACAAAGTAGCCCCTACCAATATTTACCATTTTATTTTAATAAACTAAAATATAAAGTTATTCCGATATTATTCCAAACTCAGTAGTATTCATTTAACATGTTTTAGTTCACATTTTGTTTATTAGACTTTCCGAGATGTATTCAGTGATATGACGACAGGGTTACTCCTCATTGGCTGTAACAGAGTGATGTCATTAGTGGAGCCAGGAGCCTAAACTGGGGAAGCGGCAGGACAGGGCCGCACCTGAAGATGTCGGCTTGAGCAGCGTGAGTGAAGACGCTGCACCAAACTTTGAAAAACTTTTCAAAAGGAACTTACTTGGTTTCATCTTCAATTAAACATGTCTTATAATGAGTCGCCGCGGAAAAAGAGCGACTATCAGCACAAGTGCACCTCCCAAGCGGAGCCCTACTCATGCTCTGTGAGACCCCGACTCCACTGACAATATTCCATGGAAAAATGTTTGGACATGACCTCACAAATATCTCATCACCAACAAGCAAAGGGAAATCTGCTACAAACTTCTACATCGCTGTTATCCACTAAAGAATCATCTGAGAAGGACAATGGACACAAACTGAAAAATGAAACCACCTCTCACTTATTTTGGACCTGCCCAGACTCTGTGTGGTTTTGGAAAGAATTCATAAAACATATGGTTGGGATGGGGGCACGTCACTCTGAGTATATACACACACATTTGTTTACATTTTACAGAAACAAAACTTAAAACTGCTTATCTAATTTGCATAAAGTAGCGCTAAAAAAAACACAAAAAAACAGCTCTGTTCTTGTGGTGCCAGAGCCAAAACGTGGGACTGTGAGGCCACAACTCCAGTGTTTGCGCTGTTTACGCTATGCAAAACAACCTACATTTGGTTTGTTGATTAAAAATTAACATAATCGATGAAATACTTAATGATCATTTACCGATTAGTAGTGATGGGCAAATGAGACGGAGCTCCGGAGCACATCTTGTTCTTTCTGAAACAAGTTGCTCTGAAGCACTGCCTTGTGCTTGAGCTCATCTTGCAGCAGCCGCTCACGTGACCAAAGTGTGGAAGTGTCGGTCCCTCCCCCTACTGCTTCACTCTGCGTGTCAGTCGCTTCAGTGTATCGAAGCGTTTCATTGGCTCAGCAAATGTTCCGCTCTGCGATTGGTTCAGAGTGTTTCAGAGTGTTCCGCGCACTTCCTTGGTTTGACAAACGCTAAACTGCTACAGTATAAAAGATGCACCAATATTTCTTAAAAATGTTTGGTAGTGAGGAGTATTGTGTGACGTTAGTGGTGATTTTGGCGACTTTTGGCGACTTTTGGCATTTGTTTCATTTTCGGTGGCATCTACAAGTGGAAAAAAGTGATTCATGGTTTGGGATCATTTTGATCTAATTCCACTTAACAAGGAAACACCTATTTTCTTATTTACAGCTATTTATGTTGCTCTTTACATATTATTTTAAATCATCATTATTGTTGTTGTTGTTTGGTACGGTGTATGTTCTGCACTCAAGTATTGTCTTACACCACAGGTGTCAAACATAAGGCCCGGGGGCCAGATCTGGCCCTCCAAGACCTTTAATCTGGCCCTCGACTGATTTTCAACTAAAATATTTTAATTAAATTTTCTATTAAAATATTGGTAATTTTCTGTGCCGCTTAGCATAGCAGCGTCTCTGTACGTGGCCCCTCCCACCAGAGCAGCACAAATGAAGACTTGTCTCTTTCCAAACGCTCTTAAAGGACGATCGTTTTGACTGTTGACCGTGACACCCTCATCAGAAAAATGTCCAAAATGAGAAAAGTGGAGCCGAGTGCAGGATTTTCCAAGAAAAATTGACTCGTTCCAATTTGCATACAAGTTAATGTTAAAACATTGTGTTGAAATTGCATGCAAAGAGTTCATCAATTAAAAAAAGTTTTGTGTAATAGATTTGTGTTTCTCTGCACAAATATTTGAACTTATTGCTATTTTTGGGGGTATATATGCTGTGAGTTTTCTGATCTGGCCCCTTTGGGAAGTAGGTTGGATATGGCCCCCCACCAAAATGAGTTTGACACAACTGTCTTACACTAACAATACTTCATCGACGCTGAGACGCCTGCGTGCCAATGGTTAAATTTGTCCACTAGAGGTCAGTGTTTCTCCGAGGTCTCAGACACGTCGAACCCTTTGAGACAATATTGCGACTGAGGTGTCAATGCTTCACGAGGCTCCATTCGCCCGTCACTACCGAATAGTCGACTAGTCATGCCCATCCCTACAACAGGACTCAGCAACATTATGCTCTAGAGCCACTGCTGTTCCACTGTGAGCAAGGCCCCTTCCCCCTCACTTCCTCTCGCCTGAAAACATGAAGTGTGATCATATTTATCCGAGTGTTCCTCAGTCAAAACAGATTAGTCCTGCCTGGATTCATGCTTGAGTGTGCCTCTGTGTTTTACCTGTACTTGTTGTGAATGATGGCGTAGATGAAGGGGTTGTAGATTGTGGAGGCCTTGGCGATGATCGCAGGCACGGCTTTGGAGTACGGCGTTAGGATGTTTGCGTGTCTGAAAAAATAAAAATAAATACAGGAAGTGCTCCACTGTGTTTTTAATCTTCATACATCTTCACCGGACTCATGTGGATGATTTCAGACCTGGAATTGACAATTTCGACTGAATTTAAGGTGAAAGTGCGCACTCCATAACATCACAAGGTGGAACAGAGCATTTTGAGCTTTGGGGATAGACCATTAAAGTTACCTAGTGCACCTTTAAATATGCATGAATGAATGTTTCCCTTTACGTTTTAAGTGCAGCTCGACTGACCCGGCCCAGGAGATCATGGTGACGCAGGCGTACGGAGACCAGGAGAGGACATAAACCACGATGACCACAAACGCGATCTTTGCCAACTTCCACTCGCTGCGGATGGACTTCTGCTTGATCAGGGCGGACTTCCTCATCTGGGTCCCCAACCGCTCCACCTCCCTGAGAATGAACAAATCATTCTACTTTATTTATTTATATATATGTTCCAGAGTATGGCATTAAACAAAAAGATCTTGTATTTATTCAGTCTCACATGTTTTATTTCTGTGGGCTGCTTGTCTCCATGGAAATAGTTAAAATTAAATGCCTATATTGTGGAACATTTAAGGAAAAAGCAACATGGTGTCAAGCAAGTGGTGGACCTTCTACCAGAAAAGTTACACAATGCACAGTTAAATTTGTTTTATTTTCAAGTTTTAGGAAAGAAAGAAGAAAAAAAAAGAGGTAAACAATAGAAAACGCAGCAGTAAAAAAGCTGCAGTAGCAACAGAGCAAAATGCAAGAAAAACAATATAAGATTTTTCAACGTTTTTTTGAGTATTTGCAACTACGAGATGTGGGTGGGGGTAGGGGGTAGGTTAAAACTGATTTTTATTTATTTTTTTGTCAGCTAGCCACAAATGCGTTGTGTAACTTTTCCATCTGAGAGCTCGTCAAACGCTTTTCTCCATGGAGATGTTATTGCTTTGTCTGGAACGTTTCACAGTGAGATATTAAACCTTTCTGTCTTCATGGAGACCAAACCAGACCAAGTTACAGGCCCTGCTCACAATCAGAATGTCTGTTTTTCTAGGTATTTTTGAGCAGCAAAACCACCTGTAATTGAATAAATGTGAAGTAGAGCTGATTACTGTCATGTTCCTTTCCAAGTAGCTCGTCAAAGGATTTCTGAATGCTATGTAGTGTGGATAATAAGTAAAATTAGACAAATTAAAATTGTAAATGTGTCTAACTTGGTGCATCAATAAATGGATAATGGTTTATGTTTTATAAGCATCTAACTGTTCCCTATCGAAGGCCCGCTGTGGCTCTTACATTTACTCAGTTTCTTTGCAACTGCTGAAATTTGTAGCTCTCTGGCATTTTTGTTTTGTGAAGGTAGCTCACTGGAGAAAAAGTTTGGAGACTCCTGCACTAGACGGTTTGCAAGAACCCCGGAAGTTGTAGACAGCACACCGGCCAATCAGCGAAGAGCTGTGAAGCCATGACGTCAAACTCAAGCGCCTGTCTGGGTCCCTTTTGTGGAACAGCACAACAGTAAACAAAGCGTCAAGATGGATGTAGACGAAGACAGACATTCTGTGTTGGCAACGATTCCCGAGATCAAGGATTTAAAGTCGGAACAAAGAGAAAGTTTGGTGAATTTAATCAAGGGGAGAGACATTATTGCCCTTCTTCCTACGGGATTTGGCGCATTACAAATGTCACGACCAAATAGCAGCGATTGGTTAAATAAAAAAAAAGCACCCACCTACCATCGAGCGAACGAATCCTAATGCTGCAAGGAATCAGGCTAGATGACAGACTCCCAACCAAAAAGTTACCCAGTGCACCTTTAAATAGAGTTGCATAAAGTTGTACCTGCCGGTCTTGCGTATGGCCCAGAACATGTGGAGGTAGCAGTAGAAGATGATGGCGAGGGGGATGAAGAAGACGAAGCAGCAGAGCATCATGGTGTAGCTGCGGTTGGACACGCTGTAGGTCACGTAGTCCCAGGTGCAGGAGGTCATGAGGCCTTCAGGGATGTACGAGCCTGGAGGAACACAGCATCAGCCGCATTAGAAACAAGAAGGTGAAAGTTACGTAGTGCACCTTTAAGATCATTATATTTGTGATTTAGCTAAAAATGTTGGCCTTTTTTTTCCCAGTTTGGTAATATTTTTAGGTTTCAGATTTCGCTTCCTGGTTGTAAATCGTGAATCACACTAGGGAAACTAGAAAACTGTTCTAAGATACATAGAAATAATTATTAAAGTAAAAATCTAATAAAACACCTTTATTTTGTTGAAATAATGCTTAAAGTATCAGAAAAATGTGTTTGTTGTGTGTAAATTGTGCTAAATGTTTTGATAAAGTGAAAAGAGAGTATACTGACTCCAGCCCAGCAGGGGCGCTAGACTCCAGGCGAGCGAGTAGAGCCACACCAGAGCGATGGCCACAGCAGTGCGCCTCCTGGAGGACCAGCGGGCCGAGCCCAGGGGTCGAGTGATCACCAGGTACCGGTCGATGGAGATGGCCAGAAGGTTCACCATGGACGTGATGCCAAAGAGAGCTCCACAGAATGCGTACAGCTTACAACCTACGGACAGGACAACGTTATATCAAAGTTAAACCCACACCCGCTCGAACCCATTAACATTCCACCCGTAACCCGCCCACGCGCGTGACAAATCACACACACATTTAAAGCATTCTAACTGAAGCATCCATCAGAATACGAACTGAAAAGTTACGACTTCAAGAATTACAATCACAAAATGAAATGAAATTATCACACTTTCTTCATTACGAATATGAATTCACAGGCATTTACAGTGCAGAAGAAAACTTTTTCGAGATGCCTGGCTTTTGCACCGCACATGCCACTGACTGAATCAGGACTAAACCAGGACTAAACCAGAACTGAACCAGGACTAAACCAGAACTGAACCAGGGCTCACTGTCGGGATGGGCCCAGAGGTGCGCCCCTGTAGATTGTTGGGTGACCGCAGGTGAAAGGACTGGCAGAGAGCTCCACGCCCCACAGAAAAAAGCATAGCCGTTGCCTGATCGCGCTTTGCGGACACCATGCTCCGCGGACTCGGGGTTCTCTCTCTCTTACGTCCAAGATTAGTCTTGGTTTAGTCCTGGGTTAGACCTAGTAAAGTCGCTGGTGTAGTCGTGGTGTGGTCTTGGTTTAGTCCTGATTTAGTTCTGACCTGCCCATTTGTAATTACTACCCGCCCGTACAATTCCAGAACATTAAAATCCGCCCGCTTCAGCAACTATTTGCCCACGGGTACCTGACCCGGTGCAGGACTCAGCTTTCTAATGAAATCAGATCGTACTTAGTGTAATGTTCTGGGAAATGATGCCCAAAAAAATACATGAATACAAATAAATACTGTTCTGAATGAGAATGTGGTACCTGTCTCTCCAAAGACCCACTCCTTGAAGAGGCTGTTGATGAAGAAGATGGGCGACTGAGTGAAGGCCATGAGGAAGTCACTGACCGCCAGGTTCATGATGAAGTAGTTTGGAAGGTTGCGCAGCTTCTTGTTACTGCAACAGACGAGCAGTTTACGTTAGGGAGGAGATGGAGAATTTCTGCGTTTATGCAAGATAAACATGTAACATTTGATTTATTCTTATTTACAAAAACACTGGACATGATCACCAAGATGTTTATGTTATAATTTGGTGTTTTGGTTCAAGACGATTATCCAATCAGAAAACAGGATGAGCCTCACACGAGTCTCTCGTCTGAGTTGCCAGATTCAATGATTCTTGATGATTGTTACTCAAAGAGGAATGTTGCAAAAAGTAAATGACCAAAACTAAGAGCTTACACGTATTTAGCTCATCATGTAAAGGTCAACTTAGCTCTTATGTATTTAACATTCAGTCTATGGCAGTGTTTCCCAAATGTTTTTCTGGGGACCCATATTTTAAAAGTCACAATTCTTTGCCACACAAGTCAATAAACATTATTTGTAAATCATAAAATAAATTTGCAACCATTATTGAACATTAATGAGGATATTTTATTGTTGACTGAGTGATTGTGTCTCTCTGAACAGTTAGTATTACCATATTTTTTGGACTATAACGTGCACTAGATTATAAGGCACATTAAGCAAAGCAAACGGACGACACTTGAAGACTTGAGACTTTTTTATTTCCTACAAGGATGACTCAAACGCACATTGAGTAATAATGTGTTTAATACAGCTTTGTGCACTTTTGTTGATGTTTGACAGAAACTAAACTTAAAACCACATGGCTCATTTGCATAAACTATAAGCCATAAAAAAACAGCTCGCTCCTTGTGTGTTGATGCAGTTCAGCTTCTGTCGGACTAAAGAACACAACTCAGTGGAATATAAGAAAATCGGTTCGAGGTCAGTGAGCACAACCAGAATTAATACATAAGGCGCACTGTTGATTTTTCAGAAAATTAAGGGATTTTAAGTGCGCCTTATAGTCCGAAAAATACAGTACTGAGACACATTAGTTACATGCTTACCTATGTTCAGTGTTCAGTTTTCAGGATTGTGCTTTATATACAGTATAGTCGAGGCCCCTTTAAGACTCGTTGACGTTTGAGGCACGCTGTTCCTTTTACCGTTATTAGTCGTTTTGTTGTTGTTGTGAGTTCAGTTCAGTTAATAAAGCGACAGACGACTTTCTGTGTCTGAAATGTGAGAAGTTGTCGGCTCCTTTTTATTACGCCCAGCTTCCACAGTTCCCAAGTTTTAAACAAGGAAAAACATTAATCAGTGTTTCCCAGAGATTCCGTGCAGGGAGAAGAAGTGAGGAGTGGGGGGGTGCGTGGGATATATGTATATGTATATGTATATGTATAAGTATATATATAAGTATATGTATATGAATAAGTATATGTGTAAGTATATGTATATGTATAAGTATATGTGTAAGTATATAGTATATGTATAAGTATAAGTATATGTATAAGTATATGTATAAGTATATGTATATGTATAAGTATATGTATAAGTATATGTAATGAATAAGTATATGTATAAGTATATGTATATGAATAAGTATATGTATAAGTATATGTATATGAATAAGTATATGTATAAGTATATGTATATGTATATGTATATTAAAAAGTATAGATATAAGTATATGTATAAGTATAAGGATATGTATAAGTATATGTATATGAATAAGTATATGTATAAGTATATGTGTAAGTATATGTATAAGTATATGTATAAGTATAAGGATATGTATAAGTATATGTATAATATGTATAAGTATAGTATATGTATAAGTATAAGTATATGTATATGTATAAGTATATGTATATGAATAAGTATATGTATAAGTATATGTATATGTGTAAGTATATGTATATGTATAAGTATATGTATAAGTATATGTGTAAGTATATGTATAAGTATAAGTATATGTATAAGTATAAGTATATGTATAAGTATATGTATATGTATAAGTATATGTGTAAGTATATAGTATAAGTATATGTATAAGTATATGTATATATATGTGATAAGTATAAGTATATGTATATGTATAAGTATAAGTATTGCAGACCTACATGCGGATCGTGACAAGGAGACCCAAAAAAAATCTCTTTCGACCCACCTGAGGATCGCGACCCACTCTTTGGGAAACAATGGCCTATGGTATTTAATAGTAATCTTACAGGCTTTTATTTTGGTGACTTCCTGTGTGAGCGTAAGTAACGACTAAACAGAAATTAGTTTGATATGCTGAAAAGATGCAAAGTGAAGTCATCTACAGTTAATGGTGAAAAACAGAAAAACTATTGTGAAAAGTTATACAAAAATCCCAAAGATAGGAACAGTCAACAGGGGAATTTTATTTGTAAATGTATCTTTGAGCAACTTGAAAATGTCACTTCTAAATGAACGTTAAAATATGGATAACAGTTTAATTTTGTTTTTGTTAACCTCTTACAGCTCTTAACTCTTTTATGACACGGCACAGAAAGATTAAAAGTCACTTAACCGTCAGTTCTGGACTTCTCATTTCGACTGGGTGCCACACAACATGTCAAAAATGCTATATTCGCCGACAACAACATATTAACATGTTTTGTAAGTTTCACTTTTGTTTTGAACGTTCTGACTCTTCCCTCCCTTTGCTCTCCACGTTAAGTCACCCCCCCTTCAGAGCACCATCACAACACAATGAAAC
This sequence comes from Boleophthalmus pectinirostris, assembly GCF_026225935.1. Classification (NCBI taxonomy): domain Eukaryota; kingdom Metazoa; phylum Chordata; class Actinopteri; order Gobiiformes; family Gobiidae; genus Boleophthalmus; species Boleophthalmus pectinirostris. The sequence goes on along the minus strand of NW_026571353.1, from coordinate 35,221,370 downwards.
TAATAAAACTATTGCACATTGCATCAGGTTGGTGAAGTTTCTGTGTACATTTTTTTTTTTTTTTATCATGTTTTTGTATATTTATTAGGGATGTAACAATTTCCAAATCTCTCTGTTCGATATTTTCACGATATACATCTCTCGGTACGATATTTATTGCGATATTTTGACTAACAAAACTGTCAATATTCTACTTCTTCCTCTTAAAATGCCTTGACAAGACTTAACCCAAAGAACTAAGACTTAAAAGTGCTTAGAACTGTTATTTCTTCGTATTCTGCACTGAAATGGAGCAAAGGATCATGGTCTATGTAGTTCCCTCTGTCTTTTGCTGCACCATAACTTTTAATTTAAGCAAAGAGACTTGTAATTCGATATATTGCGATGGTCCACGATATTATTGCGAGAACTTTGACGATACGATATCACGATATTTCGGTTATTGTTACATTCTTGATTATTTATTGAAAAGGACCCGGGTGAGATCGCTAAATGACTCAAACATGCATGGATGACTCTAAAAGCTCTTCAGGCGTGTTTTTTTGATGCAGGAACAACATTATAACATAAAAAAAAAGGTCAATTTAACGTAATATTCTGTCTTTAAAATGATTCCTGACGTTTGGGTTTGAGAGTTAGTGCTTACCGTAGTCTGTTTGTGTGTCTCTGTTAATCAAATCCGAACTGGGAGTTGAACCGGCAACCTCTGAGTGAACCCGTGGAACAGCAGGCTCATTAGATTGCATATCGAGTTGCGGTCGGATCTCACGTGTTTATCGAGTCGCCCATTCAAACGCACCGGCTGTGACTATTGAAAATGTAATTACGTTTTAGTCAGACTTTGTAAACTACACGCTCAGCTCTGTCGATTCAGATGTAAATGTTCATACCGAATACTCCCTACAACTGTATAATACTCCCTACAACTGTATAATACTCCCTACAACTTTACTACAACTCAGCCTTATGTAACAGATAATACTCCCTACAACTGTACAAAAACTCACCCTTATGTAACAGATAATACTCCCTACAACTGTATAATACTCCCTACAACTGTAAAATAACTGATCCTTTTGTAACAGATAATACTCCCTACAACTGTCCAACAACTCACCCTTAGGTAACAGATAATACTCCCTACAACTGTACTACAACTCACCCTTATGTAACAGATAATACTCCCTACAACTGTATAATACTCCCTACAACTGTAAAATAACTGATCCTTATGTAACAGATAATACTCCCTACAACTGTATAATACTCCCTACAACTGTAAAATAACTGATCCTTATGTAACAGATAATACTCCCTACAACTGTATAATACTCCCTACAACTGTAAAATAACTGTTCCTTATGTAACAGATAATACTCCCTACAACTGTACTACAACTCTTTTTTTAAAAACAAATCATGTTTTTAGGAGGATTAGTTTTCTCCTTTTTTTTTTTTTTAGAAATAAACAAACAAAAGAAAACGATCCAGAGGTGATTTGTTTTTCGTTCTTTTACACAAACGAAGTGTCTGTTTGTGTCTCTTCAGTCTGACGTCTGCGTCTGAAGCTGAAGCGCAGATACGAGGAGACGAGACCCGCCAATCACTTTAATCTGAAGTCCAGATGGAGGAAAATACACTTCATCAGTCCTTCCCTCCCCCATCCTCCCTCTCTCTCTCTCCCTCTTTTCTTATCAGCTCCCTAGCTCTTTCACTCTCTCTCGCTCTCATTTTGTCTCCTCTCTCTCCATTATCCTCTCTCCCACTTTCTCTCTCCTCCTCTTTCATGATCTCTTACTGTCCCTCCCTCTCTCCTGTTCCCTCTGTCTCCATCTGTCCCCATCCCTCTTCTACCCTTTGTTCACTCTCCCTTTCTCTTCTTTTCTCACTCTTCTTCTCTCTCTCTCTCTCTCCTCTCCTTTCTCTTCCTCGCCTCTTTTCTCTCTTCTTTCTCCCTCTCTCTCTCTCTCTCTCTCTCTCTCTCCATCCCTCTTTCTCCCTCTCTTGGTCTCCTCCCTCTTGCTCACTCCTTTTTCTCTCCCATGCCTCCTCCCCCTCTCTTTCCTTTTTTACCTCCCCCATTCCACCCTCCACTTTCTCCCCATGCCTCCTCTCTCTTCTCTCCCACTCTCTCTCTTCTTTCTCCCATGCCTCCTCCCTCTCTCTTTCTTTCTCTCTCTTTTCTTTCTCCCATGCCTCCTCTCTCTTCTCTCTCTCTCTTTCTCTCTCTCTCTCCATCCCTAGTTCTCTCTCACTCTCCCCCCTCTCTATCTCTCTCTCATTCCACTTTCTCCCCATGCCTCCTCCATCTTTCTCTCTCTCTCTCTGATCCTCTCTTTCTCTCTCTCTCTCTCTCTCTTGCTCTCTTCTTTCTCCCTCATCATGCCTTCTCCCTCTCTCTCTCTCTTCTCTTCTCTTTCTCCCCCATGCCTCCTCCCTCTATCTCTCTTTGTCTTTCTCTCTTCTCTCTCCCCCATGCCTCCTCCCTCTCTCTGTCCCTTCTCCTCCTTCCCTCAATCACTCTTCTTTCTCATCCTCCCTCCTTCCCTCTCTCTCCTTCTCCCTCTCTCCCTCAATCCCTTGTCTCTCTCTCTCTCTCTCTCCTCTTTCTCCCCATGCCTCCTCCCTCCTCTCTCTCTTCTCCATCCCTCTCTCTCTTCTCTCTCCCTCCCTCTCTTTCTCCCTCCTCCCTCTCTCTGTCTCTTCTCCTCCTTCCCTCAATCACTCTTCTTTCTCATCCTCCCTCCTTCCCTCTCTCTCCTTCTCCCTCAATCCCTTGTCTCTCTCACCCTCCCTCCCTCTCTCTCTCTCTCTCTCCTCATTCTCCCCCATGCCTCCTCCCTCCTCTCTCTCTTCTCCATCCCTCCCTCCTTCTCTCCCTCCTCCCTCTCTCTCTTCTCCCTCCTCCCTCTCTCTGTCTCTTCTCCTCCTTCCTCAATCACTCTTCTTTCTCATCCTCCCTCCTTCCCTCTCTCTCCCTTCTCCTCTCTCCCTCAATCCCTTGTCTCTCTCACCGCTCCCTCCCTCTCTCTCTTCTCTCTCTCTCTCTCTCCTCATTCTCCCCCATGCCTCCTCCCTCCTTCTCTCTCTTCTCCGTCCCTCCCTCTCTCTCTTCTCCCTCCATCCCTCTCTCTGACCCACTTGTGTGGCGTTGGCATTAGTTCTCGCTCAAAGGTCGTGACCTCAGTGTTCTGTTTATCTGTTTATTGCACAACAGCTGACACATTTTCTCTGTTCACATCTGCCTTTCCACGAGCCGGAATCTGAGCTCAACAGTCCGACAGCTCCCCCAGAACCGGCCACAAACTGCTGACAACCTTTTTTTGATACTGAAGTTTTAAACTATAATGTTGTTTCCTCTTCACAAACAGACCTGGATTTACTACTAATAATAAAACTAATAATAAAAAGTTACTCAAACATGTGTGAATGAAACAAAACACAACTCCGGGTCTGTTTTTGCAGAGGTAACAACATTATAAAGTCAATTTTGTGTAATATAGGACCTTTAAAGTGAGACCAATCAGGGAGTCACATGCTCCTTTCATGGTTTACACATAAAAAACAACAAAACTTTTCCTCAGAACCAACAATCAAAGCACCAAACTATTATTTATCACAGGTAAACGTAGTGATATATTGTTTTCTGAATGTTCATGTGTAGATGTTTTCTGCATTTGAGAGACATGAGATACAAAAGAGCAGCTGAGACTGGATCGTTTGGACAGAGGTTTGTCATGTCAAAATACTGGATTTTTCTGACTATAAGTACTTTTTTTCATGGTTTGGGTGTTTTTCCTGCGACTTATACTCCGGTGCGACTTAAATATTAAAACTTTCAGACTGAAGCGGCGAGAAGTTCTAGTCTTGTGTGTCAGTATCTGCTGCTCCTGCTCTTCCTGTACAACTGTCACTTGGCTCTACTGCACATGTTTCCTGTAGAAAGAGGTTCTGTCCTGCTGCAAGTTGTGAAATATTCAGCCGAAAACGGTAATCGAGCAGCAGAAAGAAAGTTTGGAATGAGCGAGAAACTTGTGAGGGACTGGCAGAAAGTGGAGATGGAGAACACAACTTCAGGGGAAACGAAAGGATGCACCAAGAAACTTTCCTGAAGTCATTGGATGGATGGACAAAGCCTGGACTTCAGTGACACCGAAACCATCCTGTCGGGATTCAGAAAGACCAGAATAATTCTAACTGGAACTGATGCTGAGTCTGACGACAGTGACACAGAAGAGGAAGCGGCGCTCTGTTTACCTCCGGAGGTCGTGGAGTTGCTCAGAAGTGACACTGAGGATGAAGAATTGAATGGATTTTGTGATTTGGAGTGAGATGGAGAGTTTGTTAAACTTGTTCTGTTCTGTTGTTTATGTTATAGATTATCTGAAGAACTGTTCATATGTGACGTTAACAGTCTGTTGTTCTCTCTTTTTTGGTTGCAACTTAGACTCCGGAGAGACTCAGGCTGTGTTCAGACTGCAGCCTGAAGTGACCCAAATCCAATTTTTTGGCCCCTATGTGACCTGTATCTGATCTTTTAATGACAGTCTGAACGACAGATCCGATTTTTTCAAATGTGACCCAGACCACTTGGATATGTGCTCCTGAAACCGATACATATCTGATCTTTTGAAGTGCGACTTCAGTCTGAACGGTCAGTGCGCATTCATCCGACCTACACGTTATCAACAAGCCACATACGTCACTATTCTGCGCTGAAGTAGGCGAAAATTGTTAATGAACTCCGTGTCACTGAAGTGAAGCACATCACCACTCACCACTCTTGGCTCCGTCTCCACATCCACACGTTCCTTTCAACAGACGTCGCTGCTGCTGCCCCACAAAACACCACGGCCAAAAACCTCGTCCTTCTCCTTCTCAATCTCCTCCTTAAAACAAGTAAGTTGTTCATGTTGTGGCTCTGGTACAAGAGGAATTTTAAAATCTCCAGGTGCTCAATGCTCGCGTCCATGTTTGGACAACTTCCATAAACACAGAACACGCTCACTGTGGTTGACGTCGTCGTGTCTCCAGTGTCACATGCGGGACACTTCTGGGCCGTTTAATGTTCACACTGGAGTCACATACAAGTCACATTTAATTGGAAATGTGAACGACCTCGCAAAAACATCGGATTTCACAAAAAAATCGGAATTGAGCATTAAGCCCTGCAGTCTGAACGTAGCCTTAGAGTCACAAAAATACGGTAAATATTATTGTTTTGACGAGCTGGTCAGACTGGTAAGAGTTTATGTTCTGACTCAGCAATGAAAAAGAGAGGATGCCTTACAAAAAATGCCATTTAAAAAACTGCTCTAAAATAAAAGCAGTGCAACTTTAGTCTTCGCATGAGGTAAAATTATAAAAAATATGTTTATTTTGTATTTCCAGATTATCTTAAATGGGTCGATCAGAGTCAACCAAAGGTCCATATGTGACCCGGGAGCTGTAAAATGCCCAGGTCTGTTCTATGGTCTTCGGGATTTTATCAAAATGAAGAAGGGAGTGTTTGGTCAGCGTGTTCAGAAGCGTGTTGGCTGAAATGTCTTGCCTAAGGACACCACGCCAGAACAGAGCTGGAATCGAACCTCCGAGTGCTCTGACCGCTGAGCTGTCTTATCTGGTGTTGGACTGTTGCCTGGACGCGGCTCTGTGATGGACGCCTTGTTTCCGTGGGCCTGTTTCACATAAAGACCCGGGTCAGTGCTTTCTCCCTCAGGTCACATGTCCATTCTGCGTTAGATCTCCGTGGGGTTTTGGTTCTGTCCTGTGGGTGCGTTCATCGTGTGCCCACGCCTGTCCTCCTCATGCCCACTGATATTTGAATGGGCATTAAAGGAAGCGCGTGTAGGATTTTTATTTAAAATTTCCATAAACAGGACTCATCTGTGTTCCCAGATACGAGGTAAAACAAAAACAGCTTTTACTGAGGACAATTCTAATGCTGCTTTATTCTTTATTTTAATTCTGTGAGGCATTCGTTCATTTGTTTTTCAATATAAAACCAAAAATAAGAAAACGAAACAAACAACAGTTTTCTTCATTATTTGTCTCCAAAACCAAAATGAAAAAAGGGATAACGATTAGGTTTTTCAGTTTTCGATTTTGTGTTTAAATGAAGAATGGAAAAAACAGATAACGGACATTTCCTGTTTACGTGACTTCTGTGACTGCGATGCCGGACTTTTGCGCTGCATACGGACTGAACCAGGACTGATCCAGGTCTGGGAGGAGACCGGGACTACGACCAGGACCAGACCGAGACTGAGACTGAGACCAGACTGAGACCAGACCGGGGCCGGACCGGGACTGAGACCAGGACCAGACAGGGACCAGAGCGGGACTGAGACCGAGACCAGCGGTCCGAGCGGTTCCGTGTCATCATCTGCAGGCTGGTTCCGTGCGGGGAAAGCGAGAATGTGCTGTGGCCTACAGGTTTGGACGGGCTGCTCCGGTCCTCCACGCTCAAGAACCACGACTGGTTCCGAGGTGGTGCAGTACCCGGACAGAAGCGTGAATCCAGTTTGGTTGGTTATATTGTTTTGACCATTCGTCCTCCGCGCATTTGGTTCTTCCCGGGGAAAGTTCTTCTCAGGAGGAGGCTCCTGACATCACTCCCCACTCCAGCTCATCTGAGCCCGGCCTGAACCGTAGCTGCTCCCGCTGGTTGGAATAGTTCGTTTGGACCTGAGTTCGCGTTCACATCAGAGGAACTGCACCAAAATTTGGTATTTGGTGCGGATTCAATTGAACCGAGACCACCTCTTTTTTGATGTCTCGGTCTGCTTGATTTGGTGCGGGTCCGAGTCCGATTGAAACTTTCACACCAACGCAAACAAACCGAACTAAGAGCTCTTGGTTCAAATGGACCGTTTGTCCGTCGTACTGTCTGTTTGAAAGCACCCTAAGACCGGGACCAGACCGAGACTGAGACCGGGACTGACACAGAGACCAGACCAGGACCAGACCGGAGGCTCAGAGCCCACGGCAGGGCCGGAACTCGAAGCTGAAGCTCAGACCCTGTGGAGGCTCGGAGTCAAAGCTCGGAGTCCGCTCTGGTCCCAGTCTGATCCTGGACCTGGGTCAGTCCTGGTTCAGTCCGTATGCAGTGCAAAAGAAGAACACAGAAGTCACGTAAACGGTCGTTATCCGTTTTTTCCATTCTTCATTTCTTCACAAAATCGAAAACTGAAAAAACGAATCATTATCTGTTTTTTTCATTTTGGTTTTAGAGACAAATAATGAATAAAACAGATCTGTGCTTTCATTTTCTTATTTTATTTGGTTTTATATTGAAAAACGAATGAACGAATGATACACAGATGGTGATGACTGTTGTTATAATTTGGTGGTTTAGTTCTCAATGACCCAATCAGAAAGCAGAATGAGTCTCACATGAAGTCAAAAAGGACTAAATCCTCACTTTAAACCCCAGCACCTGCAGCCAGGAAACAGCTCAGAGCCTCTGCAGCTGCACTGTCCAACGTCCATCCACCGAGCAGCCCAGGTTCAGCTGTGATTGTAATAACCTTTTAAAACCATAAAACAGAGAGCTAAGAACCAATCAGAGCAGAGCGTTGCCGTGCGTTAGCCCTCACAGTGAGTACAATTTGCGTACAATGAGTTCCAGGGACTGTGGCTGGAGTCGGGAGGAAAAGAGAAAAACAAAACCAAAATGTTTTAAATGAAATCCAAAAATATGGTCCTACGAACTTACAGTACTGAATTCATGAATGTAAGAGTCAGATTTTGCCCGTGTGCCGTGAGTCTGTGCATGGAGGCGTCACGTGCACTGTGGCGTCACGTGCACTGTGGCGTCACGTGCGCGCTCCTGTTGGACCGCTCTTTGTTGCTATGTTACGGAGGATCTGGGATAAGAAGCTGAGATAATTTTTCATGTTGTGAGGAGCTTTGGAAAGCCTCTGATCCTCTGCACCAAAACATGAGCAGTGAAAGGGTCAGAGCAGGTGAGGCTCGCTCCGGCCTCATGACTCTGACAAACCAATCACGGTAATTAAGAATGAGACAGGACGCAATATAAAAAAGTAAAAAAAACAAAAAAAAACAGTACACTTTATTCTTCACGTGAGAAAGTGAAAAATGTGTCCTCTGCAGTAAACTCGTCCTTCAGTGCTGCTGAGGCAACACATCAAGTCCCACAGACGTAAACTTCTGATCCAGATCTCGAGCTCGTCTTGGTCAGGACCTGAGCTTGGACTATTTCACTTCTAGGTGATGAGGAAACCAGGGGACGCCCACCCAGATACAGGAAGAACATGCAAACTCCACATAGAAACACCATGGCAGCTCGGGAATCAAACCCAAACCCCTCTTGTGAGTGCTTATAATAATTATTTATAATGATTAAGATTATAGTGAACATTATTATTAGATAAGAGAACGTTTACCTGTCCCACATGGGTCAATTTCAGTGTTGCAACAGTCAGGATTAGAAGTTACATTTTAAAAGGTGAAAAATATGCAAGTTAAACAACAAAACATGAACATATTATCAAATATATTAAAGGGCCACTGTGTATGTTTTTAGATGGAGGGTCCACATCTCCAAATTCTTATTATATTTTTCAATAAAAATGTCTGTAATTGGATAAATGCACGTTGCATAAGTTTATACAATATTGTGGAACATTCTAGGCAAAGAAATGACATCTCTATGGACAAGAGGTTGGCTGACCAGAAAGGTTAGTGCACCTTTTAAAACAGACCTATTGTGTGTTTATGTGCACTATATAGTTATAATCTATGGCGCCCAAGGATCATTTTGTTATAATTTACACATTTTAAAAGACAATATGCATTTAAAACAACTTAAAAGAAACAAATCCACTGACTTCCATTTTAGAAAACTGTGGGGCCCAATAGAAGCTGACATCATCATCACAACAAAGAGCTGTGGAGTTGTCCGCTCCTCCCATGGATAACAGCACATCACACTAGCGAGTAACGGATTCTTTTCATTTGTACCAAAATGACAATGTAACGCTGCTGAATTCTAGCCAGACTGATGCCACCTAGTGTCTCCGCTCAATTTAATTTAATTTCTCTCCAGCGACTTGGTCAGGAATCAGAATACACTAGATCAGGCATGTCCAAACTGTAGCCCGTCAGACAATTTTTTCTTGGCCCTCAGGCTTCCAGGTGAATTGGCCCAAACTACCTTGTATCAAGCAACTTTTTTGAAAATCTACCTTGATAAAGCTGATATTTAATATTTAGTGCTTGGTTTTAAGGATCTTAGCGAGAATAAAGACCAGTCTACCAGGCTGAACACCAGTCTCCAGCCCTCGATCAGCCCTCTGCTTCGTCTGGGTTTAGATTTGTGGCCCTTGATGAAAAAAGTTTGGACATTCCTGCACTAGAGGCTTGCAAGAACCACGGAAGTTGAAGAGCGAAGAGCCATGACGTCAAACTCAAGGGTCTGTCTGGGTCCCTTTTGTGGTTCAGCACAACAGTAAACAAAGCGTCGAGATGGATGTAGACCAGGGGTGGGCAAACTTTCTGGCTCGCGGGCCACATAGGGTCCTAAAGTTTGACTGAAGGGCCGGACAGAAAACAGGACATAACGAGTTAAGAGCTCAGATTCATTACATTCTTATTCACATTTATCTAGGACTTCAGACGCGCTACACGTTTCATCGCTGCTGTGAAAGATTCAGAACATGAAACTGTTCAGACCTGTTCCACTGCACAACACGAGTCAATGTATATCATGAGTTCACCGTTTTCAAATATGACTGGTAACAGCTCAAAAACAAAGCTCACGCCAAACAACCACAGATATACACCTATGAGTGTGGTAAAACCTGCCTCCAAAATGCTGTACACATGAATAATTACAACTCAGAGTCCATAGATTCATTCATTCATTGATTTTTACCAACTCAAAATGGAAGCAGTTCAGTCTTATATCTTAAGCACTACTTCACTCATGGTCCGAATAACTCCTATAAGAACACTTTCCCATAAAGCATTGCAGCCAACATAATACGCCGCAACTCAATGTATATATAGTGCGCCATCTAATGTGCCCCCGGGCCGTAGTTTGCCCACCCCTGATGTAGACAAAGATAGACATTCTGTGTTGGCAACGATTCCCGAGATCGAGGATTTAAAGCTGAAACAGAGAGAATGTAAGACAATAATATCTTTCTCGTTAATGAAAGACGTTATTGCCCTTCTTCCTACGGGATTTGGTGCATTACATATGCCACAACCACACGCAGCGATTGGTTAAATAAAAAAGTACCCGCCTACCGTTGAGCGAACAAATCCTAATGCTGCGAGATCAGACAGTTTCTACAAGGTGAAACCGTCTGATGAATTAGGCCAGCCGAATCCTACAAGTATCACCAATTAAGAAAATTAAACTGAAGAACAAAATAAGCACGTCACAGTGGGCGTGTACAGGTGAAAAACTGCAAAAATAAGCGATTAAAGATTGCTCAAACTCTCCAAATACAAGTTCAGAGGGTAAATGATGAGGGGAACATGGTTGAAAGCTCTGAAATGTCCATTCTGCTTCAACTAAAATATCAAGGAATAGGTTGAACACTTTGAATCAAATGAGATATTGGTGAACACTGGTGGTGTAACGATATCCAAGTCTCACGATACAATATCCTCACTATATGAACCTCACGGTACGATATTTATTATGATATCGTGGGAAAGCTCACGATATGGTGGGAGGCTCATGATTAGGGATGTAACAATATCCAAATCTCTCAGTACGATATTTTCACGATATACATCTCACAGTACAATATTTATTGCGATATTACAAAACTGTTAATATGCTACTTTTTCTTCTTAAAATGCCTTGGCAAGACTCCAAATAACTAAGACTTAAAAGTGCTTAGAACTGTTATTTCTTCTTGTAGTCTGCACTGAAATGGAGCAAAGGATCATGGTCTATGTAGTTCTCCGTCTTTTTTTAGCTATACACGCACCAAGAATCTCGGACTTCTGGTCATTGCGCGGGCAAACTGGGAAGGATTTTCCAAAAAAGTGAGCATCAAATCTCCATGTTTGTTTTCCCAGTGGGATGCGTCTATTGACAAAGTCGATCTTTTCAAGTCTTTTGAACCATATCGCTTTTGTTTCTGGTTCTGATATTGTCATATTTTAGTTTTGGGATTCGGACATCGTTAATTCTGTGGTTGTTGGATCCTAACAGCGGGAAATGGCTCGAAAAATTAGTTTGTGAACTTCATAAATGCAAAAGTGAATCAGATCTGTGTGACTCAAACCTCCGTTCAAACTGTTTCCCTTCCCAACGGAATTGAAAAATAGTGAAAGGTGAAGGTGATGGGCAGGATTGATCCACAGGAAGGACGAAAAAGGAAATCTTTGACTGCCTAAATCATCCTGAGTTTGCAGAGAACATTTTGTATGTGAAGCGCCAACAAAGTAAAATCCCGATCCCTCGCTCAACCTTGGTTACATATTTAAAAAGTCAACACCAAAGCAAAAGGCACCAGCTGTTCACCAAGAAACACCTTCCACTGCAAAGAGACCAAGACGTGATGTTGCTGTAAAACCACAAGAACAAGAAAGTGCAGCTCAGTCTGTTTGTCTTCTGTACCTTTCGCTTAACAAACGGGATCCCGCTTTGTTGTCGCTCCACATACAAAATGTTTGCTACAAACTTGGGATGATTTAGACAGTCAAATGTTTCCTTTTTGGTCCTTCCTGTGGATCAATCCTGCCCATCACCTTCACCTTTCACTATTTTTCAATTCCGTTGGGAAGAGAAACAGTTTGAACGGAGGTTTGCAGTCACACACATCTGATTCCCTTTTGCATTTATGACGTTCGCAAACAAATTTCTCAAACCGTTTTCCTCTGTTGGGATCCAACAACCACACAATTACGATGTCTGAATCCCAAAACTAAACTACGACAATATCAGAACCAGAAACAAAAGCGATATGGTTCAAAAGACTTGAAAAGATCGGCTTTGACAATAGACGCATCCCACTGGGAAATCAAACATGGCGATTTGATGCTCACTTTTTCGGAAAATCCTTCCCAGTATGCGATTGTGCAATGACCGGAAGTCCGAGATTCTTGATGCGTGTATTGCTGCATCATAACTCTTAATTTAAACAAAGAGACTTGTAATTCGATATATTGTGATGGTCCACGATATTATTGTGAGAACTTTGACGATACGATATCACGATATTTCGGTTACTGTTACACCTCTAGTGAACACTGTCGAACATTCAGTGAGTACGATCATGCGGTGGCCCCGAGCCGTCCTCACCTGTAGAAGGCGTACATGACCAGCGCGTTCCCGGTGACGCCCAGGGTCCCGATGGCGAGGACGAAGACAGCGATTATGTAATGCGCATGGTCCGGCACGTCCACTTTATTGAAGAATGTCCCTTTGACGTGCGCGCTGTCCGGACCCATGCCTTCACCGGCCCGCATCGCCCACACGCTCCGGGAATTGAACCAGCATCCTCCTCTACAGCCGCGCTCCCATCGTCCGAGAGACTCACCAGCGACCACAAAGCTCCCGTCTCATTCAAACGGGAATAAAACGTTTAAAAAGTGTTCAAAAGTCCAGGTCAACGATGAGTTTGTAGTGCAAAAGAAACAAAATCCACTTTTGTCGATAGATAAACGAAATTAAATCAAAATTTTGAAATGTAAGGAGATAAAACCGTCTGGATACAAACACACAATAGTATAGAACAGGACTGGAGCATTAGTGTGTAGAAAAAATTGACAAAAAAATAAAAAAGTAAACGAATATTATGTTCAGGTTTGCGAAATTGAAAATTCTAAATTCAGCAAACAAAAAAAAAATTATGAACACATTCCATGCGGTAGAATTGTGTTGTTTGAAAAGAACGAAAAACTTTGTCTATGAAAATGTGGGTCAAATTCTTATAAAATTTGGATGAAAAAATAAATAAAACGTACACACAAAAAGTATAATAAATATAATTTCAGGGCTAATCCAAAAGATTGTCCAAATATTTACAGTAAAATATCAAAAATCACTGACAAAAAATATATCAAAACATTGTAATTCCTGATGCACAGAATCCAAAATGTGTGTCGAAAAATTTCACAGAAAAAATGTTAAACTGTATTCCTTGAAATAGCAGAAAGAAACCAGATTTTGAGGCAGAATGTTGAGAAAATTTGCAATAATCCAGGTTTGATGAGCGGAAAGTGTCGCAAAATGAGCAAAGAGGATGAGGAAATTGAAGTATTGTGCGTGTAAAGTCCAGATTATGTCCAGATGCGTCCAGATGTCCAGATGCGTCCAGATGTGTCCAGATGTGTCCAGATGTGTCCCCTGAGAATGTTCCGTCCTCCGTCCTCTCCGTGGATACTGCCGACGGATCACTGAGCTCCACCAGCACATCGTACGGGTGGGCAGGACGGAGAGAGAGAAAGAGAGAGAGAGAGAGAGAGAGGAGGGGGTGTTTGTGAGGGAGGGAGGAGAGAGAGAGAGAGAGAGAGGAGGAGGAGAGAGAGAGAGAGAGAGAGAGGAGGGGGTGTTGTGAGGGAGGGAGGAAGAGAGAGAGAGAGAGAGAGGAGGGGGTGTTTGTGAGGGAGAGAGAGAGGGAGAGGGAGGGAGGAAGGGGGGTTTATGAGGGAGAAAGATAAGGATAGAGGGAGAGAGGAGAGAGAGAAAGAGAGAGAGAGAGAGGGAGGGAGAGGGAGGGAGAGGGAGAGGAGAGAGTGAGAGGGAGGGAGGAAGAGAGAGGGGGTGAAAGAGGGAGGGATGGAAGGGGGGCTTATGAGGGAGAAAGATAAGGATAGAGGGAGAGAGAGGGTGGGGGATGGAGAGGGAGGAAAGAGAGAGAGAGAAAGAGAGGAAGGGAGAGAGAGGGAGGAAGGAGGGAGAGGAGAGAGTGAGTGAGGAATGAGAGAGAGGGAGAGGGAGGGAGGGAGGGAGGAAGGGGGGTGAAAGAAGGAGGGATGGGGGGCTTATGAGGGAGAAAGATAAGGATAGAGGGAGAGAGGAGAGAGAGAGGGTGGGGAAGGGAGAGGGAGGAAAGAGAGAGAGAGAAAGAGAGGAAGGGAGAGAGAGGGAGGAAGGAGGGAGAGGAGAGAGAGAGGGAGGAATGAGAGAGAGGGAGAGGGAGGGAGGGAGGAAGGGGGGTTTATGAGGGAGAAAGATAAGGATAGAGGGAGAGAGGAGAGAGAGAGGGTGGGGGAGGGAAGAGAGGGAGGAAAGAGAGAGAGAGAAAGAGAGTGAGAGGAGAGAGGGAGGGAGAGAGAGAGTGAGTGAGGGGAGAGAGTGAGGAATGAGAGAGAGGGAGGGGGGTGAAAGAGGGAGAGATGGAAGGGTGGCTTTTGAGGGAGAAAGATAAGGATAGAGGGAGAGAGAGAGAGTGGGGGAGGGAGAGGAAGGGAAGAGAGGGAGGAAAGAGAGAGAGAGAAAGAGAGTGAGAGGAGAGAGGGAGGAGAGAGAAAGTGAGAGGAGGAAGGGAGGAGTGAGACAGAGGGAGATGGGGGGGGTGCTTGTGAGGTGGAGAGAAAGAGAGAGGGGGGTGAAAGATGGAGAGAAGGGGAATGGGGCTTTTGGGGAAGAAAGATAAGGACAGAGGAGAGAGAGAGGGAGGGAGGAAAGAGAGAGAGGGAGAGAGAGGGAGGAATGAGAGAGGAGAGAGAGGGAGGGAGAGAGAGAGAGAGAGGACAAGAAGAGAGGATGAGGGGGAGAGGTGAGAGAGAGAGGGAGGAAAGAGGGAGAGGAGAGACAGGGAGAAATGGAGAGAGAGGAGAGCTTTAGAGAGAGAGAGAGAGATAGGGATAGAAGAAAAGAGGAGAGAGAGAGAGACGAAGGGGAAGAAAGAGGATGGAGGAGAGAGGGAGGGGCAGCTTGTGAGGGAGAAAAATAGAGATAGAGGAGAGACGGAGGGGAAGAGAGAGATAGTGGAGAGAGAGAGGGAGAAAAGAGATGGAGAGAGCGAGAGAAAGAGCCCTTTGGCCTGTCCCTGCTCCAGCTGTGTTGTGAAGAGCTCTTTCTTTTCTTCTCTCTCTATACCTCCCTCTCTTTCTCCCTCTCTCCATAGTCACATCTGTCTCTCCTCATCCCTTTATTTCATTCTCTCATTTTCATCTCACTGACCTCTCTCTCTCTCTCTCTCTCTCTCTCTTTCCTACAGCCTTTTGTATCTCACACTTCCTTCCTCTCTCCTCATGTCTTTTCTTTCACTCTGTGCCCTCTCTCCCTCTTCCTCTCATTCCTCTATTCACCCTCTTCTTTCTACATCTCCACTTCCTTTGTCCCTCCCTCTCTCCTCATCCTTCCTCTCTCAACCCCTTCCCCCTTTCTCTCCCTCCTCCTCTATATCTTCTCAACTCTCCATCTCTCCCTCTCTTTTACCACCACTCTCTCTCCTTTCCTCTCTCTCTCCCAACACCTTTTTCGTCCTTGTCATCTTTCCAACTCTCCATCCCCCTTTCTCTCTCCTCGCCACACCCTCCCTCTCCATCTATCCATTCCTCTGCTCTCTCTCTCCCCATCCCTTTCTCTCTACATCCACTCTCTCTCTCTCTCTCTCTCTCTCTCCCCCGCCATGCCCCCTCTCTCTCTTTTCCCTCCCCCACGTACCCCCTCTCTCCCTCTAGCTCTCTCCCTCCCTTCCTCTCCATTTCTTCTCCGTCTCCCTCCCTCTCCTCTCTCTCTACTCATCCCCCTCTCCACTCTCTCTCCTGCGTCTTTCCCTCCCTCTCCGACCCCCTCACTTCATCCTCTCTCTGTACTCATCCCCCTCTTTCTCCCGCCCTCCCCCACCCCCTCTCTCTCTTCTTCATCCTCTTCTCTTCTTTCTTCTCTCTCCCTCTCCATCGCTTCTCCCTCCCTCTCTATCTCCCCCCTCTCTACTCATCCCCCTCTCTTTCTCCTCAACCCTCTCTCTCTCTGTCCCCAGCTCCTCTCTCTCCTCATCCCCCTTCTTTCTTTCTTTCTTTCTTTCTTTCTCCCTCCCTCCCTATCCCCCTCTCTTTCCCCCTCCCTCCTTCCCTCTCTCTCCATTTCCTCTTTCTCCCATCTCCTCTCTCTCTCCCTCTCATCTCCCCCTCTTTCTCCTCAACCCTCTCTCTCTGTCCCCAGCTCCTCTCTCTCCTCCTCCTCCTCTCCCCTTCTTTCTTTCTCCCTCCCTCCCTCCCTTTCTCCCTATCCCCGTCTCTTTCCCTCCCTCCTTCCCTCTCTCTCCATTTCCTCTTTCTCCCATCTCCTCTCTCTCTCCTCATCCCCCCTCTTTCTCCTCAACCCTCTCTCTCTCTGTCCCCAGCCCTCCTCTCCTCCTCCTCCTCCTCCCCCCCTCTTTCTTCTCCCTCCCTCCCTCTCTCCCTATCCCCTCTCTTTCCCTCCTCCTTCTTCTCCATTTCTCTTTCTCCATCTCCTCTCTCTCTCCTCATCCCCCCTCTTTCTCCCTCCCTCCCCCACCCTCTCTCTCCATCCTCTCTCTCCCCATCTCAGTCTCTCTCTCTTCATCCCCTTTCTTCTTTTTCTTCTTTCTTTCTTCTCCCTCCCTCTCTATCTCCCCTCTCTCTACTCATCCCCCTCTCTTTCTCCTCAACCTCTCTCTCTCTCTCCTCTCCTCCTCCTCCATACCCTTCCTTTCTCCCTCCCTCCCTCCCTTTCTCCCTATCCCCCTCTCCTTCCCTCTCTCTCCATTTCCTCTTTCTCCCATCTCCGTCTCTCTCTCCTCATCTCCTCTCTTTCTCCCTCCCCCTCTCTCGCTCTCCTCATCCCCCTCTCTCCCTCAGCCTTATGGCCCCTTCTCTCCCTCCAGTTCTCTCACTCCCTCTCCAGCATCTCCTCTCTCTCTCCCTCCGCCCTCCCCTCTCTCTCTGACCCCCTCTCTCCATCCTCTTTCTCTCCCCATCTCCCTCTCTCTCTCCTCATCCTCCTTCCCTCTCTCTCCATCTCCACTCTCTCTCCCTCCGTCTTTCCCTCCCTCTCCGACCCCCTCCCTTCATCCCTCTCTCCCTCTACTCACCCCCCTCCCTCCATCCCTCTCTCCCCCTCTCCACAGATAATACCCTGAGCTCTAACCCTCTGACCCTCTGCACTTACATAAGAGTTTTGATGTGATTGCTGACACCAAACACACACACACACACACGCACACACACACACACAGTCTCTGACACACACACACACACACACACACACTTTAGATCACTGTCCAGAGTTTTAGAACACAGACAGATTATGGGTCAGATCTCCCAAAATGTCAGGTAATATTGCATAAAGAGACTCCATTTTTTTAACAATGGGCTGAACTTAAAAAAAACTAGACTAGAAAAGCACTCAGAGAGCGCAGACCTCCGCCAAGGACTACCCCCCATTTTTTATATCATCAGCCTTTGGAATATGAAAGAGGATCCCATTGTCCATCCCTGAGTCAAATTTCATGGGGTTTGGTCAATAATTAACCGAGATATTGAGAAACAAAATTTTTGGCCCCATTTACCACAATGTTAACTAAAATTTCAAAGTGATCCAGAATCCAGGATTTCTTCCGGATCACCCCCAAAATGAAATAACTTCTTCCTTTTCACATTTCCAACAAATCCTGAAAAATTTCATCAAAATCGCTCCATAACCTTTTGAGTTATGTTGCTAACAGACAAACAAACAAACAAACAAACAAACAAACGCCGGCAAAAACATAACGTCCTTGGCGGAGGTAAAAATCTGATAAATACTGAAATTGTGATTTTTCTTTTCAAATCAAGATTAAGTCAACAATGCAGATGAGATGCATTCAGGGACATTCACATTTAAGAGTCTGAAATCTGTGTTTTAATAAACTCTATTGACGCAAGACGTTTGTAAAGATTTCCCAAGCCCAGTTTTCTTCATCTCCGTGTTATTGTAGTGTTCCGTTATGTTCGGCTAATCAACGATTCCAATGATACCTCAGTTTTTGTCATTTCCCCACTAACGCACAACTCCGAGTGCACTGGAAATATGTGATTAGAAGAGACAAGGCACCAAATTCAAGATGATTCCAAACAGCACAAACGTCTGCAGTCTTCATTTTACTGATCACGTTTACTTCAGCGGGTTTTATCACAATCAGTCAGCGAGCCC
Source organism: Boleophthalmus pectinirostris (assembly GCF_026225935.1). Taxonomy (NCBI): domain Eukaryota; kingdom Metazoa; phylum Chordata; class Actinopteri; order Gobiiformes; family Gobiidae; genus Boleophthalmus; species Boleophthalmus pectinirostris. The sequence goes on along the minus strand of NW_026571353.1, from coordinate 35,203,274 downwards.
AGTGTCGGGAACAACACCGGAAGTTGTCATCGCATCTTTCCAAACGTCTTCCTGGGTTGTGACGAAAGCGTGAATACGAGAAAACGTTGTGTTCGTTTACACCCGGCTTTTCCGCATGTGCCGGTAGTGCAGAAAGTCAGTGGGGCCGCTCGTTTGTGTTGACAGTTGCGTTGTGTTTGTCTGTCATGAGATAACTTGTCTTATTTTGAAGCAGGGTTTGCATTTAATTGGCATGACTTCATCATCTTACTCTAAATCATGGAATGTTGAGGATCAAAAACGTTACTTTGAAAAGCTAAAACTCACCGATAACTGTTGACGATGTTGACGTTGACTTGTTGATACGTTTTTGCCTACCAATATGGCTGCCTCCCCAAACATGACATCACCGTGCTTTCTCGTATAGAGCCTATTTCTTTTCTTTCCCTACTAATTTCTGCTGTGGGAGCCTTTGCAGCAGATTGGTGGACTGCTCTCTCCTGCCTGGTCTTGGTTTGCTGCTGGAGTCTGGACCCTGATTGGTGGGGCATGTCTTACACCGGACCAGTCTCACCTAACCTGCAGCCACTTCCCTCTATTTAAGTCCATCACCTTAAAGGTTGTATGGAGGATTTTTTTTGTTTCAAGTTGTCAATGATAGATTATAGAGGATGCAGTAGCCTTGTAATTATGATGACCAAAAAAAGAGAATAAAAATTCATCAACTCTGGACGTGGTGGGGCTAAACATTTACCAATAGATAACGACACTGCCTCGTTATCTGTTAGCTGACAGGCTGTCAATCAATCTCCCTACGTTTCTAGCGTAACTGACTTGCCTGTGCGCTGCCGGTACGTGGTTTACGTACGCCTGTCACGCAGTCCACAGACGCAAGACGCACAGACGCTGTTTACTCCACCAACGCAACAGTTCTTAGCGGCTTTTTTGACCTATATCTTCCTCGCAGTTCGCACAAAGTTTGTTGCAATGGCGACAAGAATCCAGGAGCAGTTCGCCGCAAAAGAAAGTCCGTTTTTGAGGTCGCTGAAAGAAGAAGACAAGGGGAAAAGCAGCGAAGCCAAACTAAGGTGATTCTTGAAGATTCATTCCAGCGATGGCGCGACTGAAGCAGACGCAGGGTCTAAAGACTGACGCACTGGTCGCACAAATTACTCCTGGACAGGAAACTTCTGGCTTATTATGAAAACGTACTTTATTTCCAAGAGCTAGTCAAACGTTTTTTCAGGACACGAAAGCGATATCCTATGTCTGAAAACGTAATTTTCAAGGCAAAGAAAGAGTCCGCTTGCTGCTGCGTGTTGTAGCTAGTTCATTCGCACGGAATCTCCGCGCAACCTTCTCTGCCACCCCTTTCCTGCTCCTGTCCCCGCTGCCCGTTCCGCTCTTCCCCCTGCTGCTCCTCACTTCTCCGGGCACGGAATCTCCGCGCACCGCTCCCTCCTCTCCTCTCTCCCTGCTCCGCTCCGCTCACTTCTCGTCCGCGAACGAAATGTCCGCACACCCCCTCCCCCCGCTCCTCACTTCTCCACCTTGCCTAACCAACACTAGTTAGTTGTTTACAAGTCATGTGCAGCTGCACCGGCTGTAAACAAACCTGTTTCTGGCGTAAAGAGGAGGCGGGAGGAGGCGTTTCTACGTAGGAGCTGTAGGGGAGGGGGGGTGGTTTCACGCACGCGCAACATTTGAAAAAGGACAAACAGTCGCTGGATTTCTCGTTCCTTGGAAAATCCTCTATACAACCTTTAAGCAGTTAGACGTGTTCAGGGCCGCTGTGTGCCATTTTGTTACCGTGTCTCTATTGTGTCAGTCACTTTGTTTGTGCTAGTATGTGTTTGACTTTGTGTGTGTTTCTGTTAGTTTAGGTACCATCCACACTAGTACGTAGTCAAGTTGTTTTCGTTGTGGATGTAGTGTTCCTCCACACTAATCCGATGGAAAACGTCTCCAGAGATGGAATGATCTGGTGCCGCCAGTTCCCATGAGTTCATCTGAGTACAGATCTGATCCGGCACCGTGTGGACGCCTGAAAACGCTGATACACTGACATAGGAGTTCTAGTTGTGTCCTTATTGGATCATGTCACTGTGACTTGCATCTTCCTGATTCACTGGGTTCTTGACATCGGTCATGTGACGCTATTGAGGAAAACAGTCCAGAATACTTGGTCTGCACAGATTCCCAGTCCACACTCTGAACCGCCATGCTTGTTTTAAAATCTAGTGTTATATTCAGTAACAACCGAACCTCATCAACGGTCCACGGAAAGACACTTGCCAACTTCCTTGGCTCGAAATCGGCTGGTGCAACTTCAGACATGGTGCTCCACGTCCTTGGTTTTACCGCCCACGTGAAGTTCAGGTGGTTTGGCGTTACTTTGTGGATAGAGAAGGCTTTCATTGTGGGCACGGAAACGACGTGTCTGGACGCAAATCATTTCTGATACAGTGATACGTTTCAGTCTAAACATAGTGTAGTTCAGTTTTGTGTCCTTTCTCTTTTTTGTGACTCGATTCTGTTTGTGGGTTTATGTGACGTTTTTACTTTATTTTGGGACACTCATGATTTTATTTTCTGTGTCCCTTAGTTTAGTCACTCGTTTTTGTGTAGACCTACGTGACCTGTTATATGGCACAAAACTTGTTATTTGTATTGTTGTTATTTTGTTTCTTAGTTTAGATTATTTTGTTATTTTCTCGTTTACATCTCTGTTCATTAAATTCTTACTTTATTTATATCACTTTTCCATGTTGGTTCTTGTTACCTCTCTGACCCGAGCCGAGCCGGGTCATGACACGGTGAAATTTTGAAAATAAGTCATTAAAACTGACGCATGAATCACTTCAAATACAACATCGAGAGGGTAAATGAGAAGAGGAAACTAGAAAAGCTCTGAATAGTGGATTTTGCGGAATGGTCCTGCTTTGTGTGGGTGCAGTTATTTCTAGTGTTTGACCCTGTGCCTGACCCCACAGTCTGTGCATAACATGGGGTCATATGGAGAGCACATGATTTTCTCTTCCGTGACCTGGTTTTCGTGTTGTTTTCTATCTTCCCTCACTCTCCTCGTTCGCACTCAACACATTTCCGTGTTTTTGGTTCCTGGACACACGGAGGTCAAAGTTGAGGTGAGCCCGCGCGGCCCCTCGGCTCCTGACATGACTTTTTATGGAGCGTGGATGGAGATGGAGCAGAGGAATGTCGAGCTTCTGGCCCCTGCACGAACCTGCTAATCTGTGAGAATATGAGTCCTGTTTGAACACAACACACAACACGCACACACACACGCAAGGGGAACGCTTTCACTTCTAATAACTACATCACTCACTTTCATAAATAAAAAAAAGACTTGAATAAACATAATGAACACATAGATTCTTTAAAGAACTGTAAGATTTTGATTTTAAATTCAATGAACATGACCTGTGTTCCCAGAAGATAAACATGTTCAAATCAAATATAACTTTTACTGATAAGGACTCTAATGCGGATTTATTGTAAGGCCATGTTTATATGGTAACGGTCTGAACAGAAGACGCAAAAGAGGCGTTGCATCTTCATTTTTTATTCCACGTTTAGACGAGCGTTTTTGGGAAGAAGTCTGTGTGCATACGGTGACGCAAAAGTGTGTGGAATTCGATTGGGTTTACATGCCAGGTTTCTGTGTACTGTATGTATGTGATGTAAACGTGTACGCGACGTGAGCAGATCTGACCAGAGTTTTGCGTCTTGGGCAGTGTAGACGGAAACGCTACAGCAGAGCGTATTCAACTTTTCCACTCTGGAGGGTGGTTTCAGATTTTTGCATTTTTGAGCTCCAAAAACGCTGTCACCGTCTAAACGAAAGCCATTTCTGATCAAATATTTTGTCGTTTTTACTCCTAAGTGTTCTCGTGTAAACAGGCCCTCAAATTCTCTGAACATGACCTGTGTTCTTAGAAAATAAACATGTTCAAATCAAATATAACTTTTCCTGATGATGACTCTAATGTGGATTTATTCTTAATTAGAAAATCATTGGACATGATGCCCAAATTGTTTATAATAATGTTAATTTATATTTTGGTTCTCAGGATGATTATTCAATCAGAAAGCAAAATGAGCCTCACATGTGTGACATCACCCACAGGCTCCAGTCAATAAACCTCATCGAGGCTAGCAGTTATCTAAATGGTCACTAAACTAAACCAAAGCACAGTCATGATTCAGTTCTAGTGCAGCCTGTGCAGTCAGGAGTGAATTCTGGAGGTTCCACATCCTGAGAATGTCTGCGTCCTCTCTGCAGGTTGAGGCACTGGTAAACAGGTTCAGGATACATACACTTCCCTTAAGAATGAGTCGTCTCAATAACCCGTTAATTCAAGATCGACCGTCTCTGGTTTCAGGTCTGGTCTTTGGCACCAGCAGCACAAATAAAAATTCTCATTTGTAAAAAGACATGAAGATGAGCTGCAGATGTAACAGACTGTCTGGTCGGCTTCATCTGGTCCTCGGGTCACCAGTCGCTCTGTGCTGCCTGACGACATATTAGTTCTAGTTGCTAATGTAAACAAAGGGAACATGTAAAGAAAGAGAACATTTATTCACTGCTCAAATATCAGATTTAACCTCTCTGGTCTTTTATTAATAATCCCAATTTCCTGTTAATGGGCCCATGTTACACTATTTTCTCATCTATGTTATAATGTTGTTTCCTCATCAAAAACAGACCTGGAGTTGTGTTGTGTTTTTGTTTGTTTTGTTGTTTATTTCGTAGCTCCTAATTTGAAAACTACCGCTTCATGACCTCACAAGATGGAACAGAGCATTTTGAGCTTTGGAGATGTAGACAGACTAATACTCCATGTGTTTTACTGAAACAGAATCATAACATATACTCAAATACTCAGATGACACTGTTATCCTTGCCCTGCTCAGACAATAATTCAGTTTTGGACTATTACAACATACAACACAATCCTAAAATTCAGTCACCCAGTACACGAACACCTCACTCTGCCCTCAGGACGGGGGTGCAGGGCGCTCAGGAGCAGGAGGGCCCACTTTGGCAGAAGCCTGATCTCCTCGGCCATCACATTTTTGCACAACAGGCCCGGTGAGTGCACTGTGATGTCTGCTGTAATGTGTCTGTGTTTGTTGTCCTGCGTCATCTGCTCTGACCGCCCTGTGAGACATCAGCTCATCAGCCGGCTTGAACAGACTGAACAGACGTCGTAAATGATCCGGTCCTCATTATTTCTTCTCAGCGTGGAGCGTCCTTCTGGCTGCGATGGCTCCGTGGGCTGAAGCAGGCCCGGGGCAGAGGTGTCTGGGTCTGTCACGTAACGGTCAGTAATTACAACCCGTGTGTGGCGTGATTACTGCAAATTACGGGATTAAAGGAGCAGAGACAGAGTTATGATCCTCACAACATTGTCAGAATAATTTTATTATCCCATATTTGCTAAATACTTGTGTGATATTCTATGCCTATGAGTTAACCATTTATGTACTACAATTCTTTGATTTATAATGGACCAATCACTTGTCACTTGTTGAATAACCTCTGTGTGTTTGACAACTGTGTGCAGTGTCCTATCGCTCTAGTGAACCTCGAGATGATTCCTCACATGAAGCCAACTCCCACTGTCACACATGCAAGAGTTATGATGGTGTCTGACCTAAAGGCACCTCCTGATTGTTAATCATGTTTTATGTGTTTATACTATGCATAGCTGCACCAGTTTCTTATTATGTCTTTGGCTGTTTCCCCTTCCCCTTGAGAATTATCATTCTGTAACTAGGGCCTCCTAATGAAATAAAAAGAGGAGAATGATGATGCCCACTCTCTGCCCGTTCTCCTCGCGAGTAAAACTGAATTAATCTCTTGTCTTTCTTCTTGTTTACAATGTTTAGATAAACCTAACATTTACTTGGTCCTTCGTGAGCCGGTCCCAAAAATACCTGAGGACTCCAACGGACATTAAGAATCCAGAAAGACCGTGGCCACGGCCCTCTGCTACGAGGTGACATACCCTTTCCGGGCTGGTTATCTTCTCACTTGAACGTCTGTGAAAGAGAAGATAAATGTCACAGATGATCAGTGTTGGGAGTAACGTGTTATAAAAGCAACTTACTGTAATGCATTGCTTTTTGCTGTAACGTGGTAATGTGGTATTACGGGGGGGGAATGGTAATATTTTACTCTGGACAAATTTCAGAAATGTGTGTCACAATGCATTTTTAACCTGGACTGAAGCGGTGGGTTTTACGTTTTTCTTCATACAAATTCACTAAAATCACCTCAATATCAGCAGCAGTGAAACGCCATCGCTCCTGGTTATAGGAGGTTTTAAAGTTCAAAAAATACCTCAAAAAACAGGTGTTCTGATTCTGAGCGAGGTCGTCTCTCCACAGATCTGACCTGTAACTTGGTCTCGTTTGGTCTCCATGAAGATAGAAATGTTTAAAATCATACTGTGAAACATTCCAGACGAAACAATAACATCACCATGGAGAAAATTTTACAAAAAAAAATAAAAAATTCTTAATTTTCAATCATCGCGGTATCTAAACTCAAATGTCTTCCTGCTATTAGCTGTATTTTATTTTATTTTTTTATTTCAGTATATTGACCACGAATTATAACCGACATAATGACAAAAATAATTCTTCATTTAGTCTATTACATTGTATTATTCATGTTGGAAAAGCGGAATGTTGTAAAAATAGTAAAGTGCTGCTACTCCGACAATTAAAAAAAAAAAAAGTCAAAATATTAGCCTGATTCATCAGCTGGTTTCACTTCGTGGAAACTGTCTGACCTCGCAGCATTAGAATTCATTCGCTCAACAGCAGACAGGTACTTTTTTTATTTAACCAATCACTGTTATTTGATCGTGACGTATGTAATGCGCCGCTAACGGGGCTACCTGGTATATTAAGCTTTTCCCAAATCCTGTAGGAAGAAGGACAACAACGTCTTTCCCCTTGATAAAATTTACCAAACATTCTCTTTATTCCCTTTATTCCCCTTTATTCCATTCTCTTTATTTAAATCCTCAATCTCGGGAATCGTTGCCAACACAGAATATATCACTCTTCGCTGATTGGCTGGTGCCTGAACTTGCACTTCTGTGGATCTTGTAAACTGTCTAGTGTATTTTGATTCCTGGCATAGTCGCTAGAGAGAAATGAAACTGAGCAGAGGCACTAGGTGGCGCCAGCCTCACTATCAAAGTAGTGGGACGCTTGCAAAATGATGTTTATGCCGCTACTCCGACAATTAAACGTCAGTGTCTAAATAGCGGCATGTCGGAATAGCAGCATGTGACTGTTAGGATCTGTGTTACCCATTAGGAACGGAACAAGATCTCGGGACTAGTTGTCACATTTTTTTAGGTTGAAGGTTAAAGTCTAACAAAGCCTAGGACAGATTAGTGCCTGCAGTTAGCGTCACACCCCCAGGAAATGTCGATGAAATCAGCTGCAAAGTATAGATACTGTTGTAACCTACTGTAGGGGGCGCCACACATAGACTCCTGTGACCTTTGGATTTTGTTACAGTAGATAATTTGTCAAACGTTCTTGGGTGAACAGGAAATTATCTTCAAACACAGAGAGGAAATGTGAGTTTACGCGCGTAGCTCCGGACATGTGGACCGTGAGCCTCCACAGCGCTGAAAGCTCTTGTTTAACTGCGGAGTGTTGTGGTAGCTGGACTCCATTAAAGCGGCGCTCCCTCCAAACACAACCTCACCCTGATACTACTGTTTTCTTCTGCCAGTGCTTTTATAGGCGCTAACTTCACACTGGCCACGTTTACATGATGTTTTTTTAATTCCGAATTAATTGTTCTGAATTAAATAGTTCAGAGTTAAAATATCGTCCTTCGAGTTTACATGGAAATCACGTTAAATCGTCTTTATTTAATTCCGCTCAACGTCTGGGGGTGGGGAAGGGTTCTGATTGGACAGAGACACGAACGTATTTACGTCGACCGGAAGAAAAGTCACACTTCAGCTGCTACCGGCTTTTCTGTCATCTCGGTTTGTCGTTACGCCACGGACACAAACACGATCCAAATTTTTTCCGCAGTCGTTCCAATGATAATGAAGCAGCAGCTGGAGAATTCTGTCATAACGCGAGAAGGGAAGAGTGTCGGAGAAGAAAGGAAGAAGACAAACTGAGTCAACGGCTGCTCTACCTCAGTCCACTCCTGCATCCCGCTCACAAATCCAAAGAGACGTGGATGAAAGTCTGAAGCCAGGACTGGTGGAGCCGGATTGTCGGGATCGCGTCAGAAGGGCGACCCAACGAGCCTTGCTGAACGACCAGGATTATTTTTAAGAAGAATAAACATTTACATGATTGAAGAACAAATTAATTCGGCTTTAAAATTGGGAATAAACCACAAACTTACTTCAGAATTAAGTTTAATTCCGAATAATCATTTTCATTAGGAATTAAGTGTTTACATGGTCTTTTTAAAGCGGAATGCATTTTTATTCAGAATTTGAGCTCTCCTGTAAAAGTGGCCAATATAGCGCCTTTAAGTTTTAGGTCATGGTGACGCTAATAACAACTAGCATGCTAACGCGCATTGCCTGACTATCTGCTATTAAAACACTGTTTGTAATTAGATGCAGAAGTAAACAGCTGAAGTATTTTGACGTCAAGAGCTGCTTATGTAATACAAGTCCATTTGTACTGGGGGGAAAACACATTTTGCTCAAATACATGGGAAAATTTGAGTACAAAACTGTGCAAGTTGTAGGGAGTATTATCTGTTAAAGAAGGGTGAATTTTTGTACAGTTGTAGGGAGTATTATCTTTTAAATAAGGGTGAATTTTTGTACAGTTGTAGGGAGTATTATCTGTTACATAAGTGTGAGTTGTACAGTTGTAGGGAGTATTATCTGTTACATAAGGATGAGTTGTTGTACAGTTATAGGGAGTATTATCTGATAAATAAGGGTGAGTTGTTGTACAGTTGTAGGGAGCATTATCTGTAACATGAGGAGGAGTTGTTGAGTTGTAGGGAGTATTATCTGTTACATAAGGGTGAGTTGTTGTACAGTTGTAGGGAGTATTATCTGTTACATAAGGGTGAGTTGTTGTACAGTTGTAGGGAGTATTATCTGTTACATAAGGGTGAGTTGTTGTACAGTTGTAGGGAGTATTATCTGTTACATAAGGGTGAGTTGTTGTACAGTTGTAGGGAGCATTATCTGTAACATGAGGAGGAGTTGTTGAGTTGTAGGGAGTATTATCTGTTACATAAAAGTGAGTTGTTGTACAGTTGTAGGGAGTATTATCTGTTACATAATGTGAGTTGTTGTACAGTTGTAGGGAGTATTATCTGTTACATAAGTGTGAGTTGTTGTACAGTTGTAGGGAGTATTATCTGTTACATAAGTGTGAGTTGTACAGTTGTAGGGAGTATTATCTGTTACATAAGTGTGAGTTTGTACAGTTGTAGGGAGTATTATCTGTTACATAAGTGTGAGTTGTACAGTTGTAGGGAGTATTATCTGTTACATAAGGGGTTGTTGTACAGTTGTAGGGAGTATTATCTGTTACATAAGGGTGAGTTGTTATACAGTTGTAGGGAGTATTATGTGTTACATAAGGGTGAGTTGTTGCACAGTATCTGGTTTTGTTTTGCTTTAGACCTGTAGTCCTGGTTTAGTTCTGTTTTTGGTCTTTGTTAAATGCAGACTTGACCTGGGTTTGGTGTCGACCTGTAACTTAGTCCTGGTTTAGTCTTTTGTGAGAAACATTTATACAATATTGACCACACACCTACAAATATTACGCACAAATTTGACGCAAAAATGTTGTTACCTCATAAAAAACAAACATGAGGAAACAACATTATATCAGATCAGATAATAAAATAATATGTGCTTTTTAAGTTTGGCAGCAGAATTATTGCAGTTTTGCCAAATCTCAGAGATCGTTACTGAGTTGCATTTGAGTAAGTGTTAGTTTTCATTACTCTGTCACCTCAGGCAAGTAATTATTGAACTTTGGGCTAATCTCCCGCTCTCCTGTCTGTTATCATGTGTACACTGATCTGATTAGGCCGTGCTAACGTGCCACAGAGCTGAAAGTATCGACGTTCTGCTCACGCTCGGGCCCCGGGGTCATAGGTCACTCAATAACACGTTAGGATGTTTCTGTGAGGGCCTCGTTTGTTCCGGAAAACCCACTTTGTAACTTTAAAGGCCCATTTTATGCTTTTTCTGATCTATGATTTAATGTCGTTTCCTCATCATAAACAGACCTGGAGTTGGGTTTTGTTTGCCAGGCTGGCGCCACCTAGTGTCTCTGTAGTGCCCTGAAAATTAAAATGCAATATTTCTGTTATAAAATTCATAAGACTAAATTCATGTTTCATTTGAATAGCTAAAATAATATTCTTTGATCTATGATTTCATTGTACCTATATAATAACAGGGTATTTACTGTACTGTTACTTTAAGAATGTGAGACTAAAAGACTTATGGGAAAAGCATTTTCTTCTTCGTTGTTAAAAAAAGAGGCAGAAAAACGAAACATACTTGTTAACACATGAACCGAAATCTAAAATTAAATTTGCCCAAAAGCCAAAATGAACGCGAGTCTTGTCGTTCATTTCGGGGGTGCAACATCTCCGCTCAGTTTAATTTCTCTCCAGCGACTAGATCAGGAATCAGAATACACTAGACAGTTTGAGAGAACCCCGGAAATTGTAGATCGCACACCGGACAATCAGTGAAGAGCCATATATTCTGTACTGGTTACCGATTCCCAAGATCGAGGATTTAAAGCTGGAAAAAGGAGAATGTTTGGTGAATTTTATCAAGAGGAAAGATGTTATTGCCCTTCTTCCAACAGGATTTGGGAAAAGTTAGACCAAACAGCAGCGATTGGTTAAATAAAAAAAATACCCATCTACCGTCGAGTGAACGAATCCTAACACTGTGAGGTCAGATGGTTTCCACAAAGTGAAACCGGCCGATGAATCAGGTTAGTGTTTTATTTTATTCACAAATGTTTAACATACATGACTTCTTCTCTCAAACTGAAAACACTCTGCTCCACCTTGTGATGTCATGTGGTAATACAGGAAGTGCTCCACTGTGTTTTTAAACTCCACACACCTTCACTAGAATCATGGAGATACTTTCAGCCAATTGCCAATCTCTACTGAACTACAGGTAAAAGTCGGGTTGGCACCGCTTAGTGCTTCTGCTCAATTTCATTTCTCTCCCCCGACTAGGTCAGAAATCAAAATACATTAGATGGTTTACAAGAGCCCCGGAAGTTGTAGACCACACGCCGGCCAATCAGCGAAGAGCTGTGAAGCCATGACGTCAAACTCAAGCTCTTGTCTGGGTCCCTTTTGTGGAACAACACAACAGTAAACAAAACATCGAGATCAATGTAGACGAAGACAGACATTCTGTGTTGGTAACGTTTCCTGAGATCGAGGATTTAAAGCCGGAACAAAGAGAATGTTTGGTGAATTTTGTCAATGGGGAAAGACGTTATTGTCCTTCTTCCTACAGGATTTGGGAAAAAGCTTAATATAGTAGTTAGCCCCATTAGCGGCACCTTACATACTTCACAACCAAATAGCAGCGGTTGGTTACATAAAAAAGTACCCGCCTACCGTTGAGCGAACAAATCCTAATGCTGCGAGGTCAAACGGTTTCTACGAAGTGAAACCGGCTGATGAATCAGGCTAAAGGCAGAGTACAGGAACTGACAAATAAGAGCAATTTTGAGCTCAATATTTCTTCCAGCCATGGGACCAAGTCGTTTTGCAAATCTCAAGTCTTTGACCGCAAGTGTGAGTCAAGTCCCAAGTCAAATACAGTTAAGTCCAAGTCAAGTCTCGAATCACTGGCCCATAAGTCCAAGTCAAGTCCAAGTCGTCTGCTTTGAGCTTCAAGTCATTTCAATTCTTTAAACCAAAGTAACTTAGATTTTTGCAATTTAGTTCAGTTCGCAAGTTCGGTTCTCGTAAGGGCTCGTAAAGCGCGATCGGGTGATGGCCGCACTTACCTTCGCGAGGTGCGGAACTGAGCCGGTCCTTTCTCCTGCGGTCACCTTCGAGCCCGTCCCGACAGTGAGTCCTGTTTCAGTTTTGGTTTAGTCCTTGGTTTAGTCCTCCTCTTCAGTCCTGGAATCAGTCCTAGGTTAGTCCTGGGTTAGTTCTGGTTTAGTCTTAGTTTAGTCCGTGGCGTAGGCAGTGCAAAAATTTGATATCATCTCAGGTTTGGGGCGGGTGCGGTCCTGTACTGCGCGGGTGCAGAAATGGACCCGTGCAGGACTCTGCACTGTAGGGCTGCATTACAGAATAAATTTATCTTTGTTTCGTTACATAAAGAAGGAGGAAAATAACAAAAGGACGACAGCAGCAATAAGTTTTAAGAAGGATGTAAAAGGGTTGTAACTGTCCTGTGTGAGAAAAGTGTATAAAGTGTGTGCTGAGGGGTTTTACAGCCTTAAAGGTTGTATGGAGGATTTTTTTTAAGGGAAGAGAAATACAGCGACAGTCCTTGTGTGCATTCAGGATTACTGTTGAAGTTTCCTGTCTAGAAGTAATTCAGCGACCAATGCGTCAGTTTTTAGATCCTTCGTCTGCTTCGGTCGCGCCATCGCTGGACGAGATCTCCAAGAATCACCTTAGTTTGGCTTTGCTCCTTTTCCCCCATCTCTTCTTCTTTCAGCGACCTCAAAAACTGACTTTCTTTTACGGCGAACTGGTCGTGGATTCTCGTCCGCCGTCGCGTCAAACTTTGTGCGAAATGCGAGGAAGCGACAGTTTGAAAAAGCCTCTAAGAACCGCTGTGTAAACCACGTAATCCCCGCGCTCCGATGAGTCAGTTACACTAGGGAGTTTGACTGACAACCTAACAGCCAATAGAAAATGAGGGAGCCTCGTTTTCTATTGGCTGATGTTTATCTGGCCTCAACACGTCCACAGTTGATAGATTTTCGTTCTTTTTTTTTTTGGTCATCATAATTACAAAGCTGCTGCGTCTCTGTAATGGTATTTTAATCTTTCACTGACAGTTTGAAACTAAAAAAAAATCCTCCATACAACCTTTAAAACAGATATAATAATTGTAAATATAAAGTTGACTACTTCGCTGATTTCACCTGTCACAGGGACCACTGTAATAAACATGTGTGAGTGAAACAAAACACAACTCTGGGTCTGTTTACGACAAGGAAACAACATCGCAGTACAACACAGATGAGAAAATATGGTAATATGTGCCCTTTACGTCCCGCCTCTGTCACTGTCTGCTGGTTGAATAACTTGATGGAGCTTATGACGTCACCGTTTAATCACCGTCTCCCAGTATTTGAGGCTGGAATAATGCACGCCCTGTTTACTGCAACTTCCATCATAAAGTATTAAGCATGTGTTAAGCCTGCTTATGTCCGCTACACGTGAATCTGGGTTACTCTCCCATGGTATGTGCGCTATAGAGGAAACTGGAGCGCAGAGGACACTTCACTTTTCCACGAAATTATAATCACAATCGCAATTAACACGATGCACTTTGATTACTGATGGTGATGGGGGATTAGGGGAGATTTGGAGATGATGAAGGTGAAGCAGCCGTGAGCCTAAATATAATCATTTTGTTGGCAGCTACTTTTTCTTGAAGGTTTCAGAATAATATAAACATGGATATTTTTTTTTAAAAGAGGAGGTATTACGCAAAATGTACTTTCTTTTTTAGCTTTTTGTCATGTTTAATGTTGTTCCCTCGTCAAAAAACATGCCTGAAGAGGTTTTAGGTGTCATCCATGCATGTTTGAGTGATTTTTGGAGAATTTGAGTAATTTAGCAATCTCTCCCAGGCCTTTTTCAAACTTTACTATTAACTGTATTCATTTTTTGCAATGCTGCATCCACAAGCTTACGTCAGCCATGCTCCCATGCAACAATTCTTCATAAATATACAAAAAACATGATACAAAACAATGCACTACGTCTTCACAAACCTTTCATAAACGGGATACACGCTGATTGTGTTGTGATGATGCTCTGAAGGAGGAGTGACTTAGCACGGACAGGAAAGGGAAGGGGAAAGTCAGAGCGACAAAAACAAAACTGACTTATAAAATATGTTTTAGGTGAATATATAATTTTTAAAACAATAAAAGGTAACATGGTGATTTAAATATGTTGTGCTAGGAATTAAGACCCCATAGAAGTGCAGTAACTTGTACTTTTGTTTCATTCAGGTACGTTTGATTCACTCTGCAAAAGTCTGTACCTGATGTTGAACCACGAGTGAAGAACATCATATTTCAGATGAACTTTCAGCTCCTCCACTTGAGCCCTTCTCTCGGTCTGACGTTAAATCACTGTGAAACTCTAGTGTTCAGTGTTTGACTGTTTACTGCTCGAAGCGCCGTACGTGTAGAACAGGTCATCTCACCACATCGCTGATTTAAAGGGCCCATCTCATGCAAAATCAACTTTTCAGAGCTTTCTACCCTCTAAGAGTGATGTGTGGGCCTTGTATATCTCATCAAAGTGATTTTTAGATTGATTCTGCGTTTTTTTTAACAAATTGCAGCTTTTATTTTTGCCTCCCTCCCACATGACAACGAACTAAAGCTGCTACAACGATGACGTGGCAGCTACACCTATGACACTTTTGATGTAGCACAAAGCGCTTCACACCCGAACCCCTCCGCTCCACCGCCTCCACCCTGCATCAGCTGACAATTCCCACATGAACACCTGTTACGTACTGGCGCCCCTTTGCGAATCCCATTGCGTGGATTAATTGTCTGTTTTGGGGCGTGGTTGGTCCGCGTATAAACAGGCCGCCTATCAGTGGCTCGTTCTCTTGCTCTTGCTCTTGCTCCTGCGCGCTCACTACGCACCGCCTCGCCCTCCGCACACCTGGGCGCGCGCTCGTCACTATGCGCGCTGCTTTGTCTTGGCTGCTCGGCGCAGGCTGCTCGGTGCCTGTTAGCTGTTAGCCTTTTGTGTTTGACCTGGTGGGACCGGCTGTCCTGTTTTCGCCTTTTGTTTGGTAAGGTTAGTTTGGGGATGTCTTTTTTCTTTTAGTTCAGCGATGTTGGTACCAGCTTCTACGGCCCTGTACGGGGTTGGCCCGGTGCCACATCATTTTGTTCTGTTTGGTGCTCACCAGGTCCACCTTTCAGTTGTTACTTTGTTTTTTGGGCACGGGAGGGGTTTTAGCGATTTTAAAGTAAATTAAAATTAACTTAAAAATAAAAACATCTTTTACTTTTGTAACCTTTTCTCCTCCTGTGTCCTCATTAATATGTTTGATCCACCCGGGTCGTAACAACACCTAAACAAAAGCGACAGCATAAGTTCATTGTTCTACACTGCAGTGTACACGATATAATACATTTATCTACTAGAGTTTATTAATACTTGACCAATCAGTAATGTTCAGCTGATGTCGACGTGGTGCTTGAGCTTCGTGCACCTCAAAGTCCTCGTCCGATTCCGGGTCCAACACATGCGGCTGAACGCGTTGTATCTCCATGATGAATAAAAGTTTATTCCTGCCGCTATCAGGGTGCATGTCTGTCTCCCCCAGGCTCACTCAGAGCCTACGTCACGTTTGGAGGGCGGAGCCTGTGCTTTCTCAGGACGGGCGGGGGGATGAGCAATAGTCGGTCTTTCATAGTTCTTGGTCTGTGACTGTCTCCAAGAAATCAGTAAGATTTCATAACTATTGTGTAATGGATGTTCCAAAACCCAAACTGTGCAGAAGATACAATGTAAAAAGAGTTATTTTGCATGAGATGGGCCCTTTAAACACTGATTTAAATGCCAATTTGAGGTTTAAAATGAGAGTCAAAACACCACTCCTCCTCCAGGGCTGTTGTCATGGCTTTTAAAGCATCTTAAAGTACATGAGTTAGTTGCAACACCGGCAACAGCACTAGAGACCTTCCTGTGTGTCTCACCTAAAACAAAGAGCATGCTGAGTGTGCTAAAAGTGAAAAACCCACAGACACTTGTGTCAGGTCCCCCCCTCAGAGGCACAGAGGAGCAGTGTGGTGAAGAGTTTTACTGGTGTCATTCCATCTGAGTCACTTTAAACAAATCACTGTGTTTATGTGTGTTTATTTAGATTTTCAGAGCAGTGTTTTACAGACGATCCAGCAGAGGGCAGCGGAGAGCAGAGGTACTTCAGGGGCCACTCCTTTTGTCGCAGAGGCCAGTCCCAGACCTGAGACCGGAGCTGGGGACAAGAAGAACAGGTGAGAGAGGTCCATGCTTCAACAATACTTTGACTATACTTCAATACTTCAACAACAATACTTCGACAACACTTTAACACGTCACGGCTTTAGAACTGTTCTTTTACAGCCGTGAACTGAAACTGGGGTGGACCGCCCAAGCAGAACCAATCAGAGCACTGCTTTCGGCGCTTACTTCCGGGTCGACGAGAGATAAAAATACTTCATTTTATTCATTCATTTAAAAAAACAACTTTAAAGGTCCTGCATTACGCAAAATCAAGTCTCTTAGGCGTGTCAGAATGCTCGTCAAAAACATAACTGGACTTGTGTTTTGTTTCATTCACACATGTTTGTCTATATCGCTAACTCAAAATGCTCTGTTCTACCTTGTGACATCATGAAGTGGCATTTGAATGTGACAGTGAATGAAACAAAACACAGCTCCACAATACGGAGCTCTCGTCCTGCACTGGAGCTCTACACTGACAGCCCTTCCAGACTCTTCGCGTCGACTTTGTTTTTTGCGGCGTGATGCGGTCGGTCGCGTAAACGCCCCGCAGACGCTCTTGACCTCTGACCCCGGCCGAGACGAGGACGAGACGTTTGGATTCGTGATTTCGTCTGTCAGGGTCCCACCTCTGAAGAGCAAACCGGACCTGATGTTCAGCCAGAAGACGGTCCTCTGCTCTGCCACCGTGGCCCTGGAGAGAACGAGGGAAGAGAGGAGGAGGAGAGGAGGGAGGGAGGGAGAGGAGGAGAGACAAGAGGAGAGGAGGGAGGGACGGACGTGGGAGAGGAAGAGAAAGAAAGACAGAGGAGGGAAGAGAGAAAGAAGAGGAGGGAGAGACAAGAAGAAGAGGAGGGAAAGAGAGAGAAGAGGAATGAGAGAAAAGAGGAGGAGGAGAGAAGGTGGGAGGTAGGGAGGAGAGGAGGGAGAGGAGAGAGATAAGGGGAGGAGGAGAGAAGAAGGGAGAGAGGAGAGAAGGGAAAGACAAGAGGAGGAGGTGAGATGGAGAGAGAGACAGACAGACAAGAGGAGAGGAGGAGGGAGAGAGGAGGGAGGGACGGATGTAGGAGAGGAAGAGAAAGAGAGACAGAGGAGGGAAGAGAGAAAGGAGAGGAGGGAGAGACAAGAGGGGGAGGAGAGAAAGAGGGAGAGCGGAGGGGAGGAAGAGACGAGAGAAGGAGGCAGGGAGAGAGGGAGAAGGGAGAGACAGGAGGAGGGAGAGAAGGAGGAAGAGAGGAATGAGAGGCAAGAGGAAGAGGAGAGAAGGAGGGAGAGAGGGAGGGAAAATAGGAGGAAGAGACAAGGGAAGGAGGAAAGAGGAAGAGAGAGATAAAGGGGGGAGGAGAGAAGGAGGGAGAGGAGGGAAAGAGGGAGGAGAGGAATGACAGACAAGAGGAGGAGAAGAGAAGGAGGGAGAGAGGAGAAGAGGAAGAGAACAGAGAAGGAGGGAGGTAGGGAGGAGAGGAGGGAGAGACAAGAGGAGGAGGAGGCGAGAAGGAGGGGAGACAGAGACAAGAGAGGGAGTAGGGGAGGGAGAGACAAGAGGAGGAGAGAAAGAGGGAGGAGAGGAGGGAGAGACAAGAGAAGGGAGAGAGGTGAGAAGGAGGGAGAGGGAGAGACAAGAAGAAGAGATGAGATAAGGAGGAAGGGAGAGAGGAGGGAGAGACAAGAGGAGGAGAGAAGGAGGGAGCAAAAGGAGGAGGGAGGAAGGAAGAGAGAGAAGGAGGAAAGAGAGAGGGAGAGACAAGAGGGAGAGGGAGAGAAGGAGGGAAAGAGGAAGAGAGGAGAAGAGACAAGAGAAGGAGGAGGGAAGGAGGAGAGGAGCAAGAGACAAGAGAAGGAGGGAGAGGGAGAGACAAGAAGAAGAGATGAGATAAGGAGGAAGGGAGAGAGGAGGGAGAGACAAGAGGAGGAGAGAAGGAGGGAGCAAAAGGAGGAGGAGAGGAGGAGGAAGGAAGAGAGAAGGAGGGAGAGAGGGAGAGACAGAGGCAGAGGGGAGAGAAGGAGGGAAAGAGGAAGGAGAGGAGCAAGAGACAAGAGAAGGAGGAGGGAAGGAGGAGAGGAGCAAGAGACAAGAGAAGGAGGGAGAGGGAGAGACAAGAAGAAGAGATGAGATAAGGAGGAAGGGAGAGAGGAGGGAGAGACAAGAGGAGGAGAGAAGGAGGGAGCAAAAGGAGGAGGAGAGGAGGAGGAAGGAAGAGAGAAGGAGGGAGAGAGGGAGAGACAAGAGGCAGAGGGAGAGAAGGAGGGAAAGAGGAAGGAGAGGAGCAAGAGACAAGAGAAGGAGGAGGGAAGGAGGAGAGGAGAAAGAGACAAGAGAAGGAGGGAGTTACAAGAGGAGTAGTAGAGAGGGAGAGCGGAGTTGGGCAGAGGGAGAGAGTGTGTTAGTGTTTGTTTGTGTTGAAAAGGCGTCTGTGTGGAACAGGCTGAGCTGCTCTTACATGAAGTAGACGGGGCCCGTGGTGTCTGGGGGCCTCCAGCTGAACACTGTGGAGTTTCCCTTCAGGTTGATGTTGGCGTGGGTCACTGCACCACGACTGTTCCCTGAGCACTGGACACGGAAGAGAAAATAAAAAATAAGGAAGAGATACTGATAATTGGATGTATATGATTGATCGATTTTTATTATTCTAGTGTTTTACACATTTGTGCCCAGCTGCACGGGCTCACAGGACACTGTAAACACGTTCACAGACGCTACAGACCCATAAAAAAAACAAATAACCGCTCTGACAGAAACATGCTCTGATCATACAGAATACTTGTCGACTCCTGTCCCAGGCTCTAGAGATATAACGAACTAAAACAAAAAGCTCCCCATTATAAATTCAATTCATCATTCAGCAACCAGAATCCATCAGGGTTTGACGACTGTAGAGCAGTAAATAAAATATTCCTCAAATCAGAATACAGAGGACAGTAAAGAACAAAATGAAACTCATCCTCTACCTCCCCCAGGTCACACAAGGAGCTGGACACAGAGCGACCGCTGTTTTCTGATCAAATTTAGATTTACATACAGCTCTGTTTTGATCCTCCTTCTTAAAATGAATGTCATTTCTCAACTTTGCCCTCTTACAAATGTCAAATTTCCATTGTTTTTTTGAAGCTGACCTGCAGTTTCTGTTTCAACAAGTTAAGGATTAAACCGCAGTCCATTTCTACAGACATATTTTAAATAAGACATTTCAAAAATCATTTAAATTTCAATTCAGTTTCTAAGTATTATTTGCTGCTTGTACTTTATTAGTTACCCAATGTATTAACTACATTTTTATATGTACATTATGCAATAAATTAACTTATCGTTGTTGTCACCAGATTATTTTGTTCCAGAGTTTAAATTCAGACTTTATTTTTATGTTAAAAAACAGCTTCATACTTCATATTTTGAAATGACAGTAATGATAATCATAATAATGTTTGTTTTTTTAAACAATATATTTCCACTAGGGATGGGCATTCGATGAAATTTTCTTAATTGATCGTCGGAAGAATTAACGAACGATTATCGATTAATAATTAATGTTTTTATATTAAAATGATCATCATCAAACTGTAACGACTCTAGAGCCACATCAGCCCGTTTGACATTATAATGTGTTTAATTCAGTTTTGCGCAACTCTCACAGAAACGAAACTTAAAACCGCATCACTAATTTGCATAAATTAAGCGAAGATAAAACTACAGCTCTTGTGTCACTGATGTGGTTCAATTTCTGTTGGATTAAAAGACATGACTCAGGTGAATACAGGTTAGTGTGACCAGATTTGTGTTTGTAAAAACCAGGACACCGTACGGGGGGAGGGAGGTGGGGACTCGTCATCGACATTGCGCGACTCTCACCTGGTAAAACTTTTTCCCACTGGACACCGAAACATATGTGCTGCTTTGTTCACTGTGCACATGGACTCACACGGAAAGCGTTGAATTTCTTGTACAAATCATCGTTAAATACACATTTGTGCTTCGGTACGTTTCAGACTGACTGACTGTTTGTGTCTCGCTCCTTCTGATGCAGAGACACATGTACACACCTGTTTGGTCACACTACGCACAGCAACCTACATTCGGTTTGTCGATTAAAATTAATGTAATCGATGAAATTCTTAATGATCAATTATCGATTAATCGATTAATCATGCCCATCCCTAATTTCCACACATAATGACAGATATTTGTTTATAGTTTTATATGGTTTTACACTGGATCAAAATCATTCAGGAAAAGTTTGAGTTTTTTCAGTAGCGATACTAGTTTCAGTATTTGGGTTTTGATGTGTTTATTTTTTCAGAGGTGATCTGTGATCTGTTACTCTTTATTAATCTACATAAAATATCAAAGCCAGATGAGTCATTTTAAATCATGTGAATAACTCAGGACGTTTTCAAGTACAGCTCTTTGAAAGCCCAGGGGAACATCACTCATCACGTGATCCTGGAGACAGAGTGTTGGACTGACCTCCAGGAAGCGCGTGTCAGGGGGAGGGAGCTGCCAGGTGCCCAGGGCGGAGAGGCGTCCTGGGGCTCGGGCTTCCAGGAGCAGCCCCCTGTAGTCAGGCCCCACGATGGTCACTGAAGAAAGGACACAGCGTTAGGTAAAGACGTGTGAGGATCCACTAATGAGCCTGGTACTGTGGTCAAATCTAGTGCCACTGCTCCACAGTGTTAGTATTATTTCATTTCATTTACAGTTAAGTAAGTTAATTATACCACAAATAACTGAATTTACCGTATTTTTTGGACTATAAGTCTCTCCGGAGTATTAGTCGCACCAGCCAAAAAAGGTGTAATGAAGAAGAAAAAAACATATATAAGTCTCACCAGACTATAAGTTGCACTTTTTGGGGGAAATGTATTTTATCAAATGAGAGACCAGGAACTGACATTTTATCTTTATTATCTTTATTTTTATACCTTGTCTTTGCATTTCTGTTTGGTCCACTGCAAAGGTGCACAGTGTAACTTTTCTGGTGGAGGTCAAAATCTGTTTCTCCATGGAGATGTTATTGCTTTGTCTGGAATGTTTCACAGTATGACATTACAGCTTTCTGTCTTCATGGAGATCAAGTTACAGGTCAGATCTGTGAAGAGGCGACCCCGCTCACAGTCAGAATACCTGTTTTTCTTGGTATTTTTGAGATATAAAACCACCTGTATTTGAGTAAATGTAAGGTAGAGCTGTTTAATGTCATACTGTGGAACATTCCAGGCAGAGCAAATGACATATGGGTCATTCCACGGCATTACACCAAATCGCCCACGCACTTCGATCTCAAAAAATTTTGAAAAAATTACTAGCTAGGTTTAAAAAGGGGGCTAAAAATGGTACGCCATGGAAATGAACACGTTTTTTTTTTTTTTAAGTTCATATAAAATGACAGTGAGTTGAGATTCCAAACCTTTGATAGTTGTTATTTGAACACAGAGTAGAGGAGTACAAGCCTATAAAATGTCAGTCCTCTATGTGTGATACGTACGGAGATATCGACCTGTGAAAACGGCCGAGAAAAAATGATGCGATTTTGGGCCCGTAAATTGACACATACTTCCCTCCATAAAATGAGCTGTAACTTGAAAAGTAATGGTAAAAAATAGTAATTGAAAATCCCTAAAATTTCACAGGGTTGGTACATGATAGTAAGGGACCAGTTGGTAATTTTTTACAAAATTTTTAAAAAACATAATGCATGAGATTTTCTGGAAATTTGATGAAATGCGTGGAATGACCCATATATATAAAGAGAAAAATATCACATGTCTGATCTAGTTTGTCTTTCAAGACTGAAAGGCAAATTATTTTCAAATGTCGCAGCATGTGACCGTGTTCTGAGCACCAGGCTAATGGGACTGTAACTATCTCATCTCACACGACACTCAACACTCTCCTCACAGAGCAGCGTTTTAAAGCTGTCAAATGCTTTTCTCCATGGAGATGTTATTGCTTTGTCTGGAATGTTTCACAGTGTGGCATTAAACCTTTCTATCCAGACCAAGTTGCAGGTCAGATCAGTCAGACTGTCTGTTTTTCTACGTATTTTTGAGCTGTAAAACCACCTGTAATTGAATAAATATAAGGTAGAGCTGTTGAAAGTCATACTGTGGGACATTCCAGGCAGAGTAATGACATCTCCATAGAAACAAGCAAAAAGTTACATGCACTTTTAGCTTTAAGAGTTTGTCTGTCCATGTTTGCTGCTGTATTACAGGAAACACAGGAGATTGTCGGGGGTTAATATTTACCAGAAATGCTCCTGAAAACTCAATGAAAATGTGATTTACAAAACATTTTGACATTTTCATCATCAACACTTTATTGACACTAAAATCCAAAACTCCACTTCTCCAACACAATGCACCAAACGCCAGGATACAGGAGTCAGAGGTTAAAAAAAAAAAAAGATAAAAGAACAAAACACAAGTCCAAGCTCTGCCAAAACTACCTCAGGAAAAAAAGAACAAGATGGTAAAACTTGAAAACATGGAGTGTCCAGCAGCACAGTGTCCAGACTTAAACCCCATGGAGGTTTGGGACGAACTGGACAGAAGAGTGAAGCGACCGACAAGTGCCACACATTTATGGAAACTTCTGCAACAGACTTGGGAAGAACTTTCTGGACAATATTTGATTTCTGTTGTAAAAGGAACGAGCCACACTGTAAACCTGAACATTCAAAGTAATTAAAAAGATTAAGTCGTGTACACAACATTTTTAGAAATAGTCCTACTAACTTAATTATGTCAAGTTGCTGTAACACATTCTTCTTTTTACTTTTAAAAAAAAAATATTATTAAAGGGAACTATTGTGGGTATAAGTGAGAGTAACTTAAAAACACAGATGAGGTACAACTTAGTAGAATTAAGTAGTTAAAAATAATATCTAATGTGTGTATAATGTACTAGGTGGATACTACAGTGTGTCATGTATGTAAGTATGTATGTATTATTAATCTATATACATATTATATAATATTGATTAGACTAGTAAATCCTCTGACTTTCACGTGAGGACTCTGGGTTCAAATCCCCCTCCTATGGTGTGTATAATGTGTGTTTACGATGATGTGTCTATATGTATAATATAATGTGTGTAGATATACTTGATTGTATGTACAATGTGTGTACAAAAATCATGGATTACATATAAAAGTGACATTTAATTAAATTATTCCAGTGGTTTGAAAACTCTAACTACAAATATTTGAGTTGATCTGAATGAGCACTTTGAATTCAGCTGTTATCAAAAAGTACAAGTAGCAAACCATCCAACCTTTTAAGTTCTGGAAGACTGTGACTTTTATGTTTATCAACTTAAAATAATTGAGGCAGTCGGTTGCCCCAGTTTTTTTTTAGTTCTGGTAACTTATTCGGGTTTACAGTGAGTGTGTTAAGCTGTTATATCTGCCAAAGGTGAACACTTTGTTGAGTCAAAAGTTTAGAATAAGTTTTGGTCTATAAATTGATTCCATGATTTATTTTTCAACTCAAAATGCTTTTTTGTTTTGTGCTTTCAGTTCAGAGCAGTGACACAATAAACTGGAAAAAGTGTGTTCTAAAACTTTGGATCAATCAGTGTATCTCTGCAGTGTATTAAATTTTCTTCTTCAATAGTTTTGAACTCTTAATAATAATAATAATATCACATTTTATTTATTAGGCGCCTTTCTGGACACTCGAGGTCGCTTTCATTTAAAGATTTTCAGTTTTGTGACATTATGAATTTGGAATTTAACAAAACAGTAACATGTCACAAACAAATTATGAGAGAAATTGATAAAAATGGGACAAAACAAAAGAAATTATACACATGCACAAAACCTGAATGGCTTTTCTCACATCCAGGTCTCCACTCAGGTCCTGAAATGTGTTTAAACTCACCTGTGATGGGTTTGCCCGGGCTGTACACGGCGGCGTCGGTGAGCAGGGTGTAGGGGGGACGAGAGGTCTGCGGTGTCACCCCCATGTGACGCGGCATCATGTCCTCACAGGCGCCCGTGGGTGCTCCACTGGGGTAGGCCCGCACCCATAACGGGCACGAGAGAAGAACCAGCGACCCGAACCAGAGCGCAGCCATCGGACTGACGGGCTGAGGAGGTCTGGGTCAGAGGAGCGGAGTGAGGCGGCGCACACAGAGCTGTGTCAGATTTAGATTTACACGCCTCATGTCAGAACGGAGGAGGAGAGGACTCAAAAACACTTCAAGGTCTGATATTACACAAAATGACTCTTGAGAGCTTTAAGTTTTTACTACATCAGAAACGAACCTGTTTAAGAAACCCTTTAGTATTAGGGATGTAACAATAACAGAAATATCGTGATATCGTCAAAGTTCTCACAGTAATATCATGAACCATCACAATATATCGAATTACAAGTGTCTTTGTTTAAATTAAGAGCTGTGTTGGGGAGTAACAGATTACATGTACTGGCATTACGTAATCAGAGTACAAATTATGAGTAACTGTATTCGGTTACAGTTACTGGATTGGATTACAGTTACTTTGTTGAAATAAATGGATTACACTGCTGTATTTTCACATTTTGGGCTGTTTCCCATTTTTTAAATATATATATATTTTTTTTTATTTTGGTAATTCCATTTATTTCCGGAAAATAAACCAGGACTAAATCAGATCTAAACCAGGTGTAAACCAAACGGAATTTTTGAAAATGAGTTCTCATGGGTCACTTTTGGTGGAGCTTAGGTACTTTTCCACCTGCTGGAACGATTAAATGATCTTTAATAGTCTTAAACACTATATACTTGTTATAAGGGATACAGTTGGAGTCTTTCATTTGGTTATTTTTTTTATTTGGAATTTTTTGGAAATTTTTCAGCCAAATCTGAGATGGCTCACAGGGGGAGATTCCATGAAAACGGCTGATTTTTACTATATGAAATAAGTAAGAGTCAAGTTACTTCTGAACTCTGTGAAAGTTCAGTTTGAACTCATTCAAGTACGATAAACAGTGTAGAAGGTCAACAGGATTACTTCAAAATAATATTACTCAAGTAGAAATTTGTTAAATTAAAAAGCAATTAAAAAAAAGAGAGAGATAAAGAGATTCCAGGGATGAAATACAGTCATAACTTCAAATCAATCCAATCCAGTCCACTTTATTTCTATAGCACATTTCACAAACAAACAGTTTCCAAAGTGCTGCACAAATACATAATAACAACAATAATAATAAAATGATAAAATAAACCCTTAGATTTAATCATACTAGTCTTAAAATAATAAAACCAGTAAAATAAAATAAGAGCAAAATCATAGAATAGCAATAAATAAATAAATAAAACCGATAAAATACATTTAAAATAAATAAAATAAATAAAAGACACAGAGGACGTGCGGGGGCAGAGTGTTCCAGAGTTTAGGGCCGACCACACAGAAGGTCCGGTCCTGCCTGGTTTTAAAGGTTGTATAGAGGATTTTTTTAAGGGAAGAGAAATACAGCGACAGTCTTTGTTCGCGTTCAGAATTAGTGTTGAAGTGACTGTTTAGAAGTAATCAGCGACCGACGCGTCAGTTTTTAACCCTTCGCCTGCTTCGGTCGCGCCATCGCTGGACGAAATCCAAAAACCTCAGTTTGGCTTTGCTCCTTTTCCCCTTCTCTTCTTCTTTCAGCGACCTCAAAAACGGACTTTCTTTTGGGGTGAACGATCGTGGATTCTCGTCCGCCGTCACGACAAACTTTGTGTAAAATGCGAGGAAGCGACAGTTCGAAAAAGCCTCTAAGAGTAAACCGCGTAATCCCCGCGTCCGACGAGTCAGTTATACTAGGGAGTTTGATTGACAACTCAACAGCCAATAGAAATGAGGGAGCCTCGTTTTCTATTGGCTGATGTTTATCTGGCCTCCACGTCCACAGTTGATAATTTTCTTTTTTTTTTTTTTGGTCATCATAATTCAAAGCTGCTGCGTCTCTGTAATGATATTTTAATCTTTCACTGACAGTTTGAAACTAAAAAAAATCCTCCATACAACCTTTAAGTCTCGTCTTAGGCGCCACGAGCTGGAGCTGGACCAAGAAGTCAAAATCTGAAACCTAAAAACTGATCAAACTGGGAAAGAAAGTGTAAAATGTTTTGCAAGATCTTAAATATAACGATTTTAACTGGGTTTGAATAAAATGTGCGCTCCAACCTGACGCAGAACTGTTCGCTGGTCTGTGTGTTGCTCTCACCACATTAACTTGAGTCTTTCCAGCGAGGACAGAGACACTAAGTGCTTATGTATCTTTCACACAGGAACAGAGCACACGCCGTCCACTGCTTTTGTCAAGGAGGAAAATCTATGAAAGTTTGATGAAGTTCACACTGATTAATTTATGTTAAGTAACAGTATTATGGCTCTGTCCCGTCTACTTAAAGGAAAAGAGAATGAACATTTGCGCACTATTCATGATCGGAAATTCCACAAGATGAACTGAAGCGATATCACATTAGAATCCCTATTGATACTTCAAGATTCCCCGGGGTGTGATGCTAACTGTAGGCTCTGCTCTGTCTGTATCACAGTTTCAACAAGCACAATCAGAGAGAGCAACCTGGTCTCCATGAGGCATCGGTGGGGTCAGTTCATCACCACAGAAGCAGTTTATGAGGAGCCCGGTCGATATTACATGATCGTTATATCCACAATGTCATGTGTGTATGTGTACAGGCCCATGAACATTTGTGTGATACTGGTCACACGTGAGAATGTCTGTGTTTACTAGTGTGGAACCAAAATGTCCTTTTTCATGAGTTGCGTATATGTTAGTTCTGTGACAGCAGATCAGTGTGTTGTGTATCACCAGAAAAAGAAGAAATGGAAATTATTTTTGTTCCAATTCGAATTTGAACGGCAAACACTGAAAGAGAAAGGAAGTGTTATAATCACTAGTGACGGGCGAATGAGACGGAGCTCCGCAGCACGTCTCGTTCTTTCTGAAACAAATTGCTCCGACGCACTGCCTCGGAGCTCGTCTCGCAGCAGCCGCTCACGTGACCAAAGGGTGGAAGTGTCGGTCCCTCCCCCGACTGCTTCGCTCTGCGTGTCGATCGCTTCAGTGTATCGAAGGGTTTCATTGGCTCAGCGAATGTTCCGCTCTGTGATTGGTTCAGAGTGTTCAGCGCACTTCTGTGGTTTGACGAGTGCTAAACTGCCACAGTATAAAAGGTGCACCAATATTTCTTAAAAATGTTGAGTAGTGAGGAGTGTTGTGTGACGTTAGTGGTGATTTTGGCGACTTTTGGCATTTGTTTCATTTTCGATGGCATCTACAAGTGGAAAAAAGTGATTCGTGGTTTGGGATCGTTTGCTATTTATGTTTCTCTTTACATATTATTTTAAATCATCATTATTATTGGTTGTTGTTGTTAGGGTGTTGCTCTGCACACAAGTATTGTCTTACACTAACAATACTTCATCGACGCTGAGACGCCTGCGTGCCAATGGTTACATTTGTCCACTAGAGGTCAGTGTTTCTCCGAGGCCTCAGACACGTCGAACCATTTGAGACAATATTGCTGCTGAGGTGTCAATGCTTCACGAGGCTCCATTCGCCCGTCATTAGTAATTAGTGATTATCTCGAAAAACTACCGTATTTTCTGGGTTATTAGACGCGCTCTTAAGCCTCTAACCCCATCAAAAAACGACTGCGCGCCCCACAATCCAGAGCGCCCTGTACACGAATCCACTCGGGTGTCCCAGCACGACTTCAGTAAACACACACGGAGCAGACAGCGACCGCACAGCGACAAACACCCGCAGACACACTCATCACTCCACGCCGACGAGGAACGGAACGGAGGAACGAACCTAAAAAGCGAGCGCAATGTGCCGCTTCTAGACACGACTGAACAACTGAGTCACTGCGAACACGCCGACAATCCAGCGATCCCAGACAGCACCCTCCCTACACGCCACAACTGAACAAAGCCCAGAGTCACCGTGAACGCACAAACAAACAAAACCACTCACCCATCACACTGTTGTGTTTCCTTTAAAGTCTGGTGCGCCAACTTGTGTGAGGATTGGGTGAATATTTTAGGCCGCAGATGGTTCAGAAATTGCCAAAATTGCCTTTATAATATAATCCTTTATAATGGCGTGACTGTCATGGTTCATGTTTGTAGTGGTTGTATTTGCTCATTTTGGTGTTTTATTTTGACATTTGTCTTGTCTGCTTGTAGTTTGAGTTTTACTTCCTGTCTTGATTGTTTGCCCCACCCTAATGTGTTTCACTCGTGTCTGCATTTATACCCTGTGTTCTCCTCTGCCCTTTGTTGGTCCATTGTCACTATCAGAGTCTCGTCTTGTCTCATGTCATGGCAGTTTAGTTTCGAGTTTTGGATTTTTTGGATTTGATATTAAATACTTTAAAGCAGTCCTGCATTATGGGTCCTCCCTCTGTTTCTACATGACAGTGACCTTTCAGTTGACCCGTGTGACCTCAAATGATTTCAGATCGTCACCAAACTTTTTTTTTTTTGCGGCATCGGGCACGAGGGCTTGACTCACGTTCCAAATTTGGTGACAATCGGTCCATAAATGGTGGAATTATCGCGGGTGGACACACACACACAGACACATCTTTATCTTTATCTTTTTGTGTTCTGGTGAGTCTCCCTGATGTTTCCTTTTCGCATTCCTTTTGGTGTTCCTTTTCTCGAATGTGGAATGCCCGGCCTGTTTCCCCTACGTATGATTTATTGCATGATTTGCATTCCACATTCGAAAAAAGGAACACCAAAAGGAAGGCGAAAAGGAAACATCAGGGAGACTCACCAGAACACAAAAAGATAAAGCAGAACAGGAAAACCTAAAATCTGCCATATCAGACACTGTAAAAGGAACAACCACATTATGGATCTGGACGGGGCTCGGGTCATTGGATCAGAAAACAACAAGTTCAAACGCTGGATCAAGGAGGACAGTGAAATCAGGAAACGAGGCACGGACAGCATGACCCGTGATGACGGAGCGTTCCTCCTTTCACACACCTGGGACACCCTCCTCCAAAGACACCGGGCGACGGGAGGCGTGGTCAGTCTGAGCGACCTGCAGGTCCGTCAGGCTGACCACGCCTACAGGAAGTAACAACAACTGATATACGACACGTCAACACCAACACCGGGGACAGTTCTGAAGATGCAGCAGCCAAAACATGTCCACAAGGTAAATACACTTTACTGCATTGTCTTTAAAAAGAACCCAAGAAGTTAAAAACAAAATCTCAGCCTCAGAATGTTGAGGGGCATTTTTCAAAAAATAGAATGTCACTGCGTAATCTTTACGTTTCCATGGGCGAGGAACTGTTACCATGGCAACATTTATAACAAAGAGAACTCAGTGACATCAGGGAGAGAGAGGCAGGGACAGAGAGAGAGAAATATTTTTGGTGATAAATTCATTTAAGAAGCAGAAAATCTGAGGAGCCATTTGGAAGCCAAAAGAACCGGTTCTCCAAAAAGAGCCGAAATTCCCATCACTGTTTCACATTCTTTTTTACTGTATAAAAATGGATCTGCAAACCATCTCGGAGCTGAAGCTGGAGAAACACAAGACATCTCTTAAGGATGAAATTGAAATTCAGTCTCTCCAAGAAGAAAGTGCTGAGTTATTTAAAGCCATCGTTGAACAGTCAAGAAGACTAACGGACCGAATGTATCAGCTCAGCAATCACATTCAAGAACTAACTGATGATAAAAACTCAGAGCTCACGGCTGAGCTAAGTCGTGAGAAGGAAGAACAAAGAATTGATCAGGACATCGCAACAGTTCAGTCGTTGAGAAACAAACCGGAGACTGAAATTAACCGTCAAACAAACTTGGAGGAAATGATGACAAATCTTGAAGGATCATCAAAGCAAGAGAAGACTTCCAGACGTCCAGAGGCTCAAATAGAAAACTCTCACAAGAGCACTGACTCACTCCTGGATATAAGTGACGAACTACGTGCGATTGCAGCTTTTTTCACAAACAACGGAAAGATGGCATCGGGAAAAACCTATGAACTCCAAAAAGAACAAGCAGCCTCACCTAAAAACATTTCTGCATCTAACAACACAGATACAAGCAGCAAATGGAAGAGAGGACTGTTTGTTGCAGGAATTTGTGCTTTAGCAGCTGGAGTTTATTGGAAATATGGTCCAACAGATGGGATTTTGTCATCTTTAAACCCCTTTTCTAAACTTTCCACCAAGTTGTAAATCGTAACGCGGGATTTACACTGACGAAAAGTGCAGGTTATTTGCCTGTTACATCAACTGTCACAACTGTGTACTGATGTACATCAGTAACTTCTGAAGTACACGTAAAGAGGGATGACATTGGAACTGGATAGTTTTGGTGAAATCTCTCTCTCTCTCTCTGGTAGGAAGTGTTTTAAAACCTCATTGATATTTTAGGAGGAGTTATGTTAAAACTGGTGCAGCCAGTTTGAACCATTGACTTCTGCTGAGATATGTTGAGATTTTAGCATGAAGACTTGAGTTAAGGTTGTTGAGGTGTCCTGGCAGGATGAGCTGACGCTACATTGACTCTGCCCTTTGCTCATCCAAACCAAATGAAAACAAATAAAAACATTGAAAATCAGAGATGTAATTATTATTACTGTTAATTATATTATTTATTTATCTTTTCTTCTTCTTCTGTGGCATCTGATTTGTGTGCACAAAAATTAATAATAAAAAAAAAAAAAAAGAAAATCAGAAATGTTTAGAGTATATTTCAGTTTAAATATAGATATTTTATTACTATTATTTTTTTAATAGCTTCAAACTGACACATTTAGCCCTTTATTTGTCAAACTTCTTAACATCAATGACATGAATGTTCTTTGGTAATGTCCACCAGGTGTGTCAACACTTTATGGACATTACCAAAGAACATTAATATATATTTTTTCTATATCAATACTATGTGATTAAAGCTTCCATCTGTAATTAAATAGTCAGACCTGCCCCTGGTATATTCTCACATAAAACCACTAGATGCTGTCTGTGTTACTTCTGTCTTCTTCTCTCAGAAGAAAACCAGAGAACCCAGGTGAGATGAACAAAGGCCCAGTGATGGAGGGAGGAGGGGTCAGGTGAGGGGAGTGATGACAGCTTTAATATCATCTGTAAAATGTAAAAAGTGTTTCATTTGTGTAAATGTGTTATAAGCTCATGGTTTATATTTGCTCAGATGTGGAGAAGAGGCAGAACCCTGTGCCTCTTCGTCAACCCCCTGGAGGTTGTTCCACAGGGACCTCCTCGTCTCCACACTGACCTCTCACCAGAACATCACCCGCTCCAACCCCGTCGAGGCAGGTGAGCAGCACAGCGGCTCTGGGCAGGGACAGTACACGCTGCTATTTGAGAAGATTTTTAGGTTTAAACTGACTGGATTCCAGCACTGGAAATATTTACATTCCTTTTGGTGTTCCTTTTCTCGAATGTGGAATGCCCGGCCTGTTTCCCCTACGTATGATTTATTGCATGATTTGCATTCCACATTCGAGAAAAGGAACACCAAAAGGAAGGCGAAAAGGAAACATCAGGGAGACTCACCAGAACACAAAAAGATAAAGCAGAACAGGAAAACCTAAAATCTGCCATATCAGACACTGTAAAAGGAACAACCACATTATGGATCTGGACGGGGCTCGGGTCATTGGATCAGAAAACAACAAGTTCAAACGCTGGATCAAGGAGGACAGTGAAATCAGGAAACGAGGCACGGACAGCATGACCCGTGATGACGGAGCGTTCCTCCTTTCACACACCTGGGACACCCTCCTCCAGAGACACCGGGCGACGGGAGGCGTGGTCAGTCTGAGCGACCTGCAGGTCCGTCAGGTCTGACCACGCCTACAGGAAGTAACAACAACTGATATACGACACGTCAACACCAACACCGGGGACAGTTCTGAAGATGCAGCAGCCAAAACATGTCCACAAGGTAAACACACTTTACTGCATTGTCTTTAAAAAGAACCCAAGAAGTTAAAAACAAAATCTCAGCCTCAGAATGTTGAGGGGCATTTTTCAAAAAAATAGAATGTCACTGAGTAATCTTTACGTTTCCATGGCGAGGAACTGTTACCATGGCAACATTTATAACAAAGAGAACTCAGTGACATCAGGGAGAGAGAGGCAGGGACAGAGAGAGAGAAATATTTTTGGTGATAAATTCATTTAAGAAGCAGAAAATCTGAGGAGCCATTTGGAAGCCAAAAGAACCGGTTCTCCAAAAAGAGCCGAAATTCCCATCACTGTTTCACATTCTTTTTTACTGTATAAAAATGGATCTGCAAACCATCTCGGAGCTGAAGCTGGAGAAACACAAGACATCTCTTAAGGATGAAATTGAAATTCAGTCTCTCCAAGAAGAAAGTGCTGAGTTATTTAAAGCCATCGTTGAACAGTCAAGAAGACTAACGGACCGAATGTATCAGCTCAGCAATCACATTCAAGAACTAACTGATGATAAAAACTCAGAGCTCACGGCTGAGCTAAGTCGTGAGAAGGAAGAACAAAGAATTGATCAGGACATCGCAACAGTTCAGTCGTTGAGAAACAAACCTGAGACTGAAATTAACCGTCAAACAAACTTGGAGGAAATGATGACAAATCTTGAAGGATCATCAAAGCAAGAGAAGACTTCCAGACGTCCAGAGGCTCAAATAGAAAACTCTCACAAGAGCACTGACTCACTCCTGGATATAAGTGACCAACTACGTGCGATTGCAGCTTTTTCAACAAACAACGGAAAGATGGCATCGGGAAAAACCTATGAACTCCAAAAAGAACAAGCAGCCTCACCTAAAAACATTTCTGCATCTAACAACACAGATACAAGCAGCAAATGGAAGAGAGGACTGTTTGTTGCAGGAATTTGTGCTTTAGCAGCTGGAGTTTATTGGAAATATGGTCCAACAGATGGGATTTTGTCATCGTTAAACCCCTTTTCTAAACTTTCCACCAAGTTGTAAATCGTAACGTGGGATTTACACTGACGAAAAGTGCAGGTTATTTGCCTGTTACATCAACTGTCACAACTGTGTACTGATGTACATCAGTAACTTCTGAAGTACACGTAAAGAGGGATGACATTGGAACTGGATAGTTTTGGTGAAATCTCTCTCTCTCTCTCTGGTAGGAAGTGTTTTAAAACCTCATTGATATTTTAGGAGGAGTTATGTTAAAACTGGTGCAGCCAGTTTGAACCATTGACTTCTGCTGAGATATGTTGAGATTTTAGCATGAAGACTTGAGTTAAGGTTGTTGAGGTGTCCTGGCAGGATGAGCTGACGCTACATTGACTCTGCCCTTTGCTCATCCAAACCAAATGAAAACAAATAAAAACATTGAAAATCAGAGATGTAATTATTATTACTGTTAATTATATTATTTATTTATCTTTTCTTCTTCTTCTGTGGCATCTGATTTGTGTGCACAAAAAATTAATAATAAAAAAAAAAAGAAAATCAGAAATGTTTAGAGTATATTTCAGTTTAAATATAGATATTTTTTATTACTATTATTTTTTTAATAGCTTCAAACTGACACATTTAGCCCTTTATTTGTCAAACTTCTTAACATCAATGACATGAATGTTCTTTGGTAATGTCCACCAGGTGTGTCAACACTTTATGGACATTACCAAAGAACATTAATATATATTTTTTCTATATCAATACTATGTGATTAAAGCTTCCATCTGTAATTAAATAGTCAGACCTGCCCCTGGTATATTCTCACATAAAACCACTAGATGCTGTCTGTGTTACTTCTGTCTTCTTCTCTCAGAAGAAAACCAGAGAACCCAGGTGAGATGAACAAAGGCCCAGTGATGGAGGGAGGAGGGGTCAGGTGAGGGGAGTGATGACAGCTTTAATATCATCTGTAAAATGTAAAAAGTGTTTCATTTGTGTAAATGTGTTATAAGCTCATGGTTTATATTTGCTCAGATGTGGAGAAGAGGCAGAACCCTGTGCCTCTTCGTCAACCCCCTGGAGGTTGTTCCACAGGGACCTCCTCGTCTCCACACTGACCTCTCACCAGAACATCACCCGCTCCAACCCCGTCGAGGCAGGTGAGCAGCACAGCGGCTCTGGGCAGGGACAGTACACGCTGCTATTTGAGAAGATTTTTAGGTTTAAACTGACTGGATTCCAGCACTGGAAATATTTACATTCCTTTTGGTGTTCCTTTTCTCGAATGTGGAATGCCCGGCCTGTTTCCCCTACGTATGATTTATTGCATGATTTGCATTCCACATTCGAGAAAAGGAACACCAAAAGGAAGGTGAAAAGGAAACATCAGGGAGACTCACCAGAACACAAAAAGATAAAGCAGAACAGGAAAACCTAAAATCTGCCATATCAGACACTGTAAAAGGAACAACCACATTATGGATCTGGACGGGGCTCGGGTCATTGGATCAGAAAACAACAAGTTCAAACGCTGGATCAAGGAGGACAGTGAAATCAGGAAACGAGGCACGGACAGCATGACCCGTGATGACGGAGCGTTCCTCCTTTCACACACCTGGGACACCCTCCTCCAAAGAACACCGGGCGACGGGAGGCGTGGTCAGTCTGAGCGACCTGCAGGTCCGTCAGGTCTGACCACGCCTACAGGAAGTAACAACAACTGATATACGACACGTCACCACCAACACCGGGGACAGTTCTGAAGATGCAG
The DNA here is from genome assembly GCF_026225935.1 of Boleophthalmus pectinirostris. NCBI lineage: Eukaryota > Metazoa > Chordata > Actinopteri > Gobiiformes > Gobiidae > Boleophthalmus > Boleophthalmus pectinirostris. The sequence goes on along the minus strand of NW_026571353.1, from coordinate 35,168,354 downwards.
CAGCCAAAACATGTCCACAAGGTAAATACACTTTACTGCATTGTCTTTAAAAAGAACCCAAGAAGTTAAAAACAAAATCTCAGCCTCAGAATGTTGAGGGGCATTTTTCAAAAAATAGAATGTCACTGCGTAATCTTTACGTTTCCATGGCGAGGAACTGTTACCATGGCAACATTTATAACAAAGAGAACTCAGTGACATCAGGGAGAGAGAGGCAGGGACAGAGAGAGAGAAATATTTTTGGTGATAAATTCATTTAAGAAGCAGAAAATCTGAGGAGCCATTTGGAAGCCAAAAGAACCGGTTCTCCAAAAAGAGCCGAAATTCCCATCACTGTTTCACATTCTTTTTTACTGTATAAAAATGGATCTGCAAACCATCTCGGAGCTGAAGCTGGAGAAACACAAGACATCTCTTAAGGATGAAATTGAAATTCAGTCTCTCCAAGAAGAAAGTGCTGAGTTATTTTAAAGCCATCGTTGAACAGTCAAGAAGACTAACGGACCGAATGTATCAGCTCAGCAATCACATTCAAGAACTAACTGATGATAAAAACTCAGAGCTCACGGCTGAGCTAAGTCGTGAGAAGGAAGAACAAAGAATTGATCAGGACATCGCAACAGTTCAGTCGTTGAGAAACAAACCGGAGACTGAAATTAACCGTCAAACAAACTTGGAGGAAATGATGACAAATCTTGAAGGATCATCAAAGCAAGAGAAGACTTCCAGACGTCCAGAGGCTCAAATAGAAAACTCTCACAAGAGCACTGACTCACTCCTGGATATAAGTGACGAACTACGTGCGACTGCAGCTTTTTTCACAAACAACGGAAAGATGGCATCGGGAAAAACCTATGAACTCCAAAAAGAACAAGCAGCCTCACCTAAAAACATTTCTGCATCTAACAACACAGATACAAGCAGCAAATGGAAGAGAGGACTGTTTGTTGCAGGAATTTGTGCTTTAGCAGCTGGAGTTTATTGGAAATATGGTCCAACAGATGGGATTTTGTCATCTTTAAACCCCTTTTCTAAACTTTCCACCAAGTTGTAAATCGTAACGCGGGATTTACACTGACGAAAAGTGCAGGTTATTTGCCTGTTACATCAACTGTCACAACTGTGTACTGATGTACATCAGTAACTTCTGAAGTACACGTAAAGAGGGATGACATTGGAACTGGATAGTTTTTGGTGAAATCTCTCTCTCTCTCTCTGGTAGGAAGTGTTTTAAAACCTCATTGATATTTTAGGAGGAGTTATGTTAAAACTGGTGCAGCCAGTTTGAACCATTGACTTCTGCTGAGATATGTTGAGATTTTAGCATGAAGACTTGAGTTAAGGTTGTTGAGGTGTCCTGGCAGGATGAGCTGACGCTACATTGACTCTGCCCTTTGCTCATCCAAACCAAATGAAAACAAATAAAAACATTGAAAATCAGAGATGTAATTATTATTACTGTTAATTATATTATTTATTTATCTTTTCTTCTTCTTCTGTGGCATCTGATTTGTGTGCACAAAAATTAATAATAAAAAAAAAAAAGAAAATCAGAAATGTTTAGAGTATATTTCAGTTTAAATATAGATATTTTATTACTATTATTTTTTTAATAGCTTCAAACTGACACATTTAGCCCTTTATTTGTCAAACTTCTTAACATCAATGACATGAATGTTCTTTGGTAATGTCCACCAGGTGTGTCAACACTTTATGGACATTACCAAAGAACATTAATATATATTTTTTCTATATCAATACTATGTGATTAAAGCTTCCATCTGTAATTAAATAGTCAGACCTGCCCCTGGTATATTCTCACATAAAACCACTAGATGCTGTCTGTGTTACTTCTGTCTTCTTCTCTCAGAAGAAAACCAGAGAACCCAGGTGAGATGAACAAAGGCCCAGTGATGGAGGGAGGAGGGGTCAGGTGAGGGGAGTGATGACAGCTTTAATATCATCTGTAAAATGTAAAAAGTGTTTCATTTGTGTAAATGTGTTATAAGCTCATGGTTTATATTTGCTCAGATGTGGAGAAGAGGCAGAACCCTGTGCCTCTTCGTCAACCCCCTGGAGGTTGTTCCACAGGGACCTCCTCGTCTCCACACTGACCTCTCACCAGAACATCACCCGCTCCAACCCCGTCGAGGCAGGTGAGCAGCACAGCGGCTCTGGGCAGGGACAGTACACGCTGCTATTTGAGAAGATTTTTAGGTTTAAACTGACTGGATTCCAGCACTGGAAATATTTACAGTATTAAGCCAGTAAATCTGACTCATGCAGCCTGATAACAAATATCAAAGTCTACAACGCTGCTAAATTTAGTTTGTACCTGATATTTAAAACAAGAAAATCAAGTCAACAGCAGAAAACCAGTGAACAGACAACACTGCAGAGTGACACAGCGTCACTCAATGCACACATTAACAAACAGCCTGATGAGATTTTAGATCGTCTGAAAACTCAAGAGAAAAACAAATGTATTTAAACAACAGATTTTCAGGAGCCTGTGATCAATTCACGAATTCATGGTACTTTTCAACAAAAAACGTTTGAGTGAAAAACTATTGGCTAATGCATGTGACTGTAACTTTATGTGGGAGGGACTTGTTTTGTAGTAGGGCAAGTAAGAGTCTTTTAGTCGACTAAAAAATACTGATGCCATATTGAGGAAGATTCCAGACAAAATGATAAAATCTCCACGGAGACAAACAGGTGTCAGAGCCCCAAGTTGCAGAGTGCATCTTTAAACAATATCTTTTAACCCTTTCAGGCTCAAATTAAATTTTAGTAACAGGAAAAAAATCTGATATTTGGGGAAAGACTGAAAATGATATGAACGCTGAGTTTATATTTACCACTTTTCATAACAATTGAAGGCTGTATCAAGTGGTGGTTTGAATATTGTTTACTGAAGTTATACACTGAATTGAACATTGTGTAATTTTTAAAGGTATCTGTGTGTCCTAAATAATGGGTAACAGATGTTCTTCTAAGCAAAATTCCTTTACAGAGATGGGAATGTTGAGATAACCCAGGCTGGCTTATCTAAACAGACTTGGTGTGATTTACAATGGTTTGGAGGGCGTTGTCACTTCCCCCAAAGAAGAAATGCTGACACTTCAAGGCGACGATTCAAGGCGTGAACCTGCTCAACATATTATTTGCATATTCATATTGTTGTGTTTTATAAAGTGGGTTGAGGGACAGGCAGGGGGTCAGATTGCCTGGCGTAAGACCTGCGTAAGTGGAGGCCATCAGGGACAGTGATTTGACCCAGAGCTCTGTATTAGGATTGTATTTGCAGGGGAAAACATTTTTTTGTAATTTAAATTGATTGAGTCTAATATTTTTTGATAGAACACGCCTAACACAATGAAAACATAAAGCACAGTTGTCAGAATAATTTTATTATCCCATATTTGCTAAATACTTGTGTGATATTCTAGGCCTATGAGTTAACCATTTATGTACTACAATTCTTTGATTTATAATGGTACCAATCACTTGTCACTTGTTGAATAACCTCTGTGTGTTTGACAACTGTGTGCAGTGTCCTATCGCTCTAGTGAACCTCGAGATGATTCCTCACATGAAGCCAACTCCCACTGTCACACATGCAAGAGTTATGATGATGTCTGACCTAATGCACCTCCTGATTGTTAATCATGTTTTATGTGTTTGGACTATGCATAGCTGCACCAGTTTCTTACTATGTCTTGGCTGTTTCCCCTTCCCCTTGAGAATTATCATTCTGTAACTAGGTTCTCCTAATGAAATAAAAAGAGGAGAGCCGCCTTGAGTCATCAGAACGTGTGGAGACTGTTGGTTTTGATGCCCACTCTCTGCCCGTTCTCCTCGCGAGTAAAACTGAATTAATCTCTTGTCTTTCTTCTTGTTTTTAATGTTTACAATGTTTACTTTATAGATAAACCTAACAACAGTGTAACAGCGCTTTACAGTGACAGAACAACATCACTTTTTCGTGTGGTCTAAGAAACTATTTTTATCCTTTGTAAACAACAAAAGTACTTTGCACTTCTGGCAGGCCGTTTGTGTGTAGCCGTTCTTGCGCAGTCTGCATCGTCCACGTTTATCAGCATGGATGTGAAAAAAAGGCTCCTGAGTAAAAAAAAAAAGCTAAAAAAAAATGGATGTGGAGTAAGTAGGTAATTGGCATTTAGCTGTTGCAAATCTGCAACGCCTGCCTGGAGAGGGTTAGAATTTGTCTTTTCTAATCAGAGAAATACATAATTATAATTAACTGAGAAACACCACAGACAATGGAAAATCATTTACGCATTTATTTACACAAAAAGTCCCAGAATGACCCTTTACTCCACAGTGCACTGTTCTACGTTCAAACCATGAGACCACAGTTTGCAGTTTGTTTTATAAAATTTTAATCAAAATCTTAAATACAATACACTGTCCGTTTAAGTGTCATAATAAACGTTATATTAGCAACTTTTCCCATCAAACTCAAAGTCATTTCAGCCTAATTCTTCATCGTTTTTGCAGTGAAGATTTTGTCAGATGATTTTTCTTTCAGATTCACCGTGAAAGCATCAGACCTCCATGTGACTAGCGTTTGAAAGTTCAAGAAATTACACAATACAAAGAAAAACAAGTCTGAAAAAAATTACACTATTTTCTGATCTGTTATGATGTTGTTTCTTCAGCTAAAAGCGTTCCCAGATGTGTTTTGTTTAATTCACACACATTTAACGCACAAACTCTTGCGAATCTCTAATAAACACAAACTCTGGGCATGTTTTTGAGCAGGTAACAACATTCTAACGCAACTTAAAGCTCACCAGAGTCAATTTCGCGTAACACAGAACCTTTAAAAACACACGAAAAAGTGCTGCATTAACTTCAAATCTACAAATCAACATCCAAATAAGATTATGACGAACAAAACAATTCCCTAAGACCACACAATCCTTCTCTAGCTCCGCTGACAATTTAGGAGCATTCCAAGCACTCGCGTAAACTCAGGATTACAGTAGAAAAATAAAGATGGAATTATCCCCAAAAATGTCCTTTCGAAGATTTATTTTTAAATTCCAAAACCGTCATTGGCCTAGTTTTTGTATCCAAGGTTTCTCCTCCTTCCTCCTTCATTCGGTAAACATAAATCACAAAGCTGTTCTTTTAGTTTTAAGGTGACAAAGTTTAAAGCTGGTTTCGTTGTTCTGGAGCGCACTGCAAAAAAGGAATTAGGGATGCCGATATCCTGATTGGACTAACAACCTGATGCCATAAAACAATTTACAGATCATAACTGGACCAGAAAGTCTCACGAAGTTGTTCTGTAGTTACTTGTGAGATAAATAACAAGCTACATAACACTTCTGGATCAGTTTTGTTTTTTTACGGGAGATAGTTAAAGCTATAGTATCGGAATCGGTATTGGAACCGCTTTGTCAGTGCATCCCTGAAAGGAATGTGGGTAAAATGACTTGAATATGCTGATTTCCGTTTATTTATTTACTTCTGTCGGCTTTATAAAACGAATGAGAGCTTCAGAGACGCATCAGTGTCTTGAAGTGGGCGCGTTGGAGGATGGAGCAGCCCAAAAACATGAACGCACAATGTCTTGCTTGCAAATTGTGAATTGTATTAGGACATCAAAGACGTTTGGACCTGTGAACGACCTGTCACCCTTGGGTGCTGGCCACAACCTATTTGAGATCGCTCTTCTCCTATTTGCCTGATGAGGGCCTAGTGCAGAAACATCACTGATGTCCTAATGAAATTCACAATTTGTGGCAGTAAGACTGTGGCCCCATCCACACTATGTATTCAAGTTGTTTTGGTTGTGGATGCAGCGTTCGTCCACAATAATCCGACAGAAAACAGCTCCAGAGACGGAACGATCTGGTGCCGTCAGCTCCCACAAATTCATCTGAGTACAGATCTGATCCGGCACTGTGTGGACGCCTGAAAACGCTGATACTCTGACGTAGGAGCTCTAGTTAAACAAACCACAGACAAACGGGAAACAGCAGAACTAGATCTACTTGCTAGTAGAAAAGACTGTTTTCATGCTTGTCATCTTCCTTGGCTTGAAATCGGCTGCTGCAGCTCCAGACACGGTGCTCCACTTCCTTGCTTTTACCGTCCACGAGACATTGTGATGACATGATGCCAGCCTAGTCATGTGACTTGTATTTCAGGTGGTTTTGTGTTACTGTGTGGATGGGGAAGGCTTTGATACAGACACAGAAATGATGTGTCTGGATGTAAATCATTTCTGATACGGTGACTCATTTCAGTATAAACATAAACTGTGTGTGGGATGATTATTTAAGTTATTTTGAGTTGCAATTAAAGGGCCTACATAAAATCGTTTCCTGATCTATGTTATAATGTTGTTTCCTTCTCAAAAACAGACCTGGAGTTGTGTTTTGTTTCATTCACAAATGTTCACACAATCCTAGATTATTAGGCTGATTTTTATGTATGTATGTCTGCATCCCCAAAGCTCAGAATGCTTTGTAAAAGTGCACAGTAAATAATTTTTTGTACTTCAATTCAATGACATCACAAAAAGGAACAGTAAGCGAACTGACAGGCACATTTGCAAAGCATTCTGGGATTTGTAGTATTAGAGGTGCACGCTCTCTACTGGCACGGCAGCTGGAGGGCAGCTCTAATACATATTTGATATGGGCCAAATATAATAATAACACGGGCCAAATGTGGCCCCTGGGCCTGAGTCTGGCACGCCTGTTTTAGATTAATATTGCGATTTCAACTGTCCAAATTATAACATAATAATCCACAAGCACAATGTGTCTTCTTTAAACATGTGTGAATGAGCCAAACCACTCCCAGCTCCAGGTGTGTTTTTCATGTTGAAACATTATAACACAGATAATAGTTCAATATAGGCCTTTAAATCCCTGCAGTCATAGTCGCTTTTGTAGCTGTTCCTTTTTTGCAGTGTAAAACGAAATGTCCGTCTCCGTGGGTTGGTGGTTCTAGGTGGAGCAGGTGTTGATGTTCTTGCCGTCCGCTGCGTCCTCCACCAGAGCCAGGTGATAGTCTGTGGACAGGGTGAAGTGGGACACACAGCCCAGCAGACCCCCCAGGTACTGTCTGTTTGTGTGCAGGGCGATCTCCTTCATACCACCTGTGAAATACACAACAGTCAAATCAGTATGTAAGTACAATGTAAGAAGTACAAAGTAATCAATAGGAACATTCTGGCAGTATCTAGAATGTGAGTTTATTTGGAAGTCTTACTTACCCACATACAGAGGCCCGTTTATGTTGAGCTGTCTCATTTTTCCAGGAGATCGACCGGTCTTTGCTCCGTAGTCGTCCACCGTCAGCTTCCCAGACTGTCCATCTCTGCAGGAAACACACGTTATACAATAAACTTTGGATCAAAAATCAACAAAAATGATCCTTTACGATCAGCACTTACCTGACAGCTTTGACTCGGTGCCACTTCCCGTCGCTGAAAGTCCCGTTGACGACGATATTCACAGGACCACTGCCCAGGTTATAACTGAAATAAAAAGAGGTGCACAGTGAACGGAGAAACACAACAACGACAATGTGCCCCACCAACCACCAGAGGGCCCTCAAAAACAGAACGTCCATAGCATATTTTATTCCCAAACTTTTTCTCTGGGGGTCAAATTATCGCTCCTGACTGTGATGGGAGTCGGGGTCGGGTCGGCCGTATAACAGAACTGTATGACCCTGACGATACAGATTATATTCTTTGAAAACCACCACAGTTTCTTTACACATCAGACAAACTGCACAGTCTTTACACTGAACACAAAAATAATCAGTTATCCACTGTTCTTTGAAAACTCAACGCTCTCATACTTTAGTACTCGCCATTTTGTGATCCTTAACTGCACTACTACAGTACTCTGTCCTTAACTGCACTACAGTACTCTGTCCTTAACTGCACTACTACAGTACTCTGTCCTTAACTGCACTACTACAGTACTCTGTCCTTAACTGCACTACTACAGTACTCTGTCTTTAACTGCACTACTACAGTACTCTGTCCTTAACTGCACTACTACAGTACTCTGTCCTTAACTGCACTACTACAGTACTCTGTCTTTAACTGCACTACTACAGTACTCTGTCCTTAACTGCACTACTACAGTACTCTGTCCTTAACTGCACTACTACAGTACTCTGTCCTTAACTGCACTACTACAGTACTCTGTCCTTAACTGCACTACTACAGTACTGTCCTTAACTGCACTACTACAGTACTCTGTCCTTAACTGCACTACTACAGTACTCTGTCCTTAACTGCACTACTACAGTACTCTGTCCTTAACTGCACTACTACAGTACTCTGTCCTTAACTGCACTACTACAGTACTCTGTCCTTAACTGCACTACTACAGTACTCTGTCCTTAACTGCACTACTACAGTACTCTGTCTTTAACTGCACTACTACAGTACTCTGTCCTTAACTGCACTACTACAGTACTCTGTCCTTAACTGCACTACTACAGTACTCTGTCCTTAACTGCACTACTACAGTACTCTGTCTTTAACTGCACTACTACACTGTAACTACTCTGTCCTTAACTGCACTACTACAGTACTCTGTCCTTAACTGCACTACTACACTGTACTCTGTCCTTAACTGCACTACTACAGTACTCTGTCCTTAACTGCACTACAGTACTCTGTCCTTAACTGCACTACTACAGTACTCTGTCCTTAACTGCACTACTACAGTACTACTCTGTCTTAACTGCACTACTACAGTACTCTGTCTTAACTGCACTACTACAGTACTCTGTCCTTAAACTGCACTACTACAGTACTCTGTCCTTAACTGCACTACTACAGTACTCTGTCCTTAACTGCACTACTACAGTACTCTGTCTTTAACTGCACTACTACAGTACTCTGTCCTTAACTGCACTACTACAGTACTCTGTCTTTAACTGCACTACTACAGTACTCTGTCCTTAACTGCACTACTACAGTACTCTGTCCTTAACTGCACTACTACAGTACTCTGTCCTTAACTGCACTACTACAGTACTCTGTCTTTAACTGCACTACTACAGTACTCTGTCCTTAACTGCACTACTTACAGTACTCTGTCCTTAACTGCACTACTACAGTACTCTGTCCTTTAACTGCACTACTACAGTACTCTGTCCTTTAACTGCCACTACTACAGTACTCTGTCCTTAACTGCACTACTACAGTACTCTGTCCTTAACTGCACTACTACAGTACTCTGTCCTTAACTGCACTACTACAGTACTCTGTCCTTAACTGCACTACTACAGTACTCTGTCCTTAACTGCACTACTACAGTACTCTGTCCTTAACTGCACTACTACAGTACTCTGTCTTTAACTGCACTACTACAGTACTGTGTCCTTAACTGCACTACTACAGTACTCTGTCCTTAACTGCACTACTACAGTACTCTGTCTTAACTGCACTACTACAGTACTCTGTCTTTAACTGCACTACTACAGTACTCTGTCCTTAACTGCACTACTACAGTACTCTGTCCTTAACTGCACTACTACAGTACTCTGTCTTTAACTGCACTACTACAGTACTCTGTCCTTAACTGCACTACTACAGTACTCTGTCCTTAACTGCACTACAGACTCTGCGTGTGACTGTCACTGTTTGATCTCGAGTTTGTCAGGAGATGAAAATTCAGCAGCAAATTCAGTGGCAAAAGTTAATACGTCATATAAAAACTCAAATATAAATATAAATACTTCATATAAATATAATTTTTAATTGAAAAAATCAACAAAATTATTATTATTATTATTATTATTATTATTATTATTATTATTGCTAAAAAGTAATTTAAGAAAATAGGTGGAGGGGCTGGGGTGTGTGGAGGGCCGGAGTCAGCTCTCGGGCCGTACTTTGATGACCTCTGGTTTATTCAGTTACAGTGCATTATCCTTCTATTGAACGAGATGTTTTGTTTCATTTTGGTGGTAAAGACACTGGAGCTTCATCTGTCCTGGTTTAAACTGTGGAAATCAAAGCTACTGGCAGTATTCAGTCATCACCACGTTCCTGCACAGACAAGGTGGGCAAAGTGACCTGCCCAAGGACACAACAACATGCACTGAGCCGTTCGGTTAAGGTATATTTAATTGTCCCCGTAGAGAAATCTGTCCTCTGCATTTGACCCATCCTTCAGTGTCTCTGGGTTAAACCTGTCAGGAGCAGTGAGTGTCACAGAGCAGCACCCAGGGACACATCTCCAGATCTTGAGCTAATATTTGTCAGGTCTTCCTCAGCTGCATCGGTCAATGGTCTGAGCTCTGCCCCAGAAAACAGTAACATAGCACTGCGGTTGAAATAAAATATGGTATAAACTTGATTATTTAAGCTCAAAGTTCAAAGTTAAAGTTCAGTAGCAGTCAGAAGTAAAAGTGGATGAGGCAGAATACGTTGAATAGTGACCCTTTCGATTTCTCTGCCCTCTTCCCCGTAAACCTTTGTCCTTGTCCCTGTGTTATTCACCTGAAAAGCAGCGCTCCGTCCTGCAGCCCCAGACTCAGATAGTCACTGTTGGGCCTCATGGGACTGTCTCCTCTCCACAGCAGCAGCCCGTCTGTGGCCGTGCTCTTAAACCGCATGAACAGAGCCGTGCGAGAGCCGGAGATCCTGCAACCACAAAACATACAGCAGCTTTAATGGACAGATCTGCCAGTGACTGCAAATGACAACCAGAGCACAATCAGAGCTTTGCAGGACTGTCTCAGGGATGTACAGACTTGGCTGAGCGCAAACTTCTTGAACTTAAACCAAAATAAATCTAGGATTGTGGTGTTTGGGCAAACTAACACACTGCTTGGGCAAGACAGTATGATCGGTCGTCTGTCCTCTTATTGTCTCTCTGCAGTGAAGAATCTTGGGGTGATTTTGGACTCTGTGTTCAAACTGGACAAGCACATTAGCTCTGTCATAAAGTCCAACTTCTTTCAGTTGAGGGTCTTCGCTAAAATAAAGCCCGACCTCCCATAGATGGATTTCAAAAAAGATATCCATGCTTTTGTAACATCACGCCTGGACTATTGCAATTCTTTGTATGTAGGGTTAGACCAGGGCTCCTGCAGCGTTTACAACATGTCCAGAACGCAGTTTGCCTGCTGACAAATACAAAGAAATGTGAATACATCACACCTGTTCTGTGTGACCTGCACTGGCTCCCTGTCTCCTAAAGGGTGCAGTTTAAAATTATATTAATTGTTTTCAAATGTTTGCACTCTATGGGTCCAGTCTATTTAAGGCAGGGTGTTCACACTTTTTCAGCATGTGAGCTACTTACAAAATGACCAAGTCAAAATGATCTACCTAATACAAAGCCAAGCAAACTGCACTGAAACACTCTGTGCCCCTTTTTTGGACCCTCACCCACAGTTTGAGAACCTCTTCTTTAAGAGAACTTCCTCTGGCACTTTACACAAAACTGTGAAAAAAGTGAAGGTAAGATTTTTAAACCTGTTTTTTAAAGTTTCAAACTGGAGTTACATTCTTTTCTGGTTTTGCAGTGATATTTAACAGCCTCTGCACGTTTATCAAACCAAACACACATCGTGACAAACACAGATGCATTTGTGCACTTTTGTGAGGCAAACTTCAGCCAAATGTGGCAGTAGGTCTGTTCTGTAGATCCGCTCTATGCTGTAGACCTGCTTTGTGCCGACACTGTAACACAAATTTAGACTGGTTTTTGCTTCACGTTTGGTCTTGCTCTTCTAATCAGCGTGGACTGTGGGAGGGGCTTGTGTTCGCTGTACGCAGGAAGCATAGAAAAACAGGCATTCTGACTGTGAGTCGCCTCTCCACAGATCTGACCTGCAACTTGGGTCAAAGTCATTGTGCGTCCCAAAAATGAAACTACTGCACATCTGTCAAGTTGTTGTGTACACTTTTGTATCATGTTTTTGTATTTTTATGGAGAATTGTCGTAAGGAGGGTTCAAACAGGGCCCAGGAGAGATCGCTAAATTACTAAAACATGCATAGATGACATTTAAAACCTCTTCCGGCATGTTTTTAAAGAGGCAACAATGTCATAATATGATAGAAAGCTAAAAAAAAAACAAAAAAAAAACACTAAATCCCATAGTATAGACATGTAAAACTCAGGCCCGGGGTCCAAATTTGGCCCACGATATAACTATATTTGGCCCGCAAGATCATATAGAGCTGCCCGCCGGCTACAGGTAGACTATAGAAACATTATTTATTTAAAATGTTGTTATTATTTTATATTGTACTTGTTCTGGATTTAACTATTATTAAACATTATTTTAATAAGAAAAGGTTGAACATTACATATCTCGAAAGAAGAGTAAAAATGCAGATGTTGCTCAAATTTTTCAATAAATATTTAGTTTGGCCCAAGACTTAGTCCCAGTTTTTAATTTTGGCCCTGTGTGAATTTGAGTTTCACACTCCTGCCTTCGTGAATCCGTACTTACCGTTTGAGGATATCGCTGTTGTCATACGTCAGATAACTTCTTCCGATAAACTGCGGGATCTCTATGGCTTCTGTCACCGCTGGAAAAGAAGAACACGCAGTTACACCGTGCTGCCACAAGAGGGCGCCAACATCACACAGAAGGGGCCAACACGTGAACGTTTACAGGCTCTGCTGTTGTAACTATGCACTATTTAGATAAAGGTGCACTGTGTCACTTTTCCGTTAGAGGCTCCATCACCTGCTTATCTCCACTGGGATGTGATTGTTTCGCCAATAAATTAAAACTTGTCTATTTTGCATTTATACCATTTTTTTTATCACTTAAACAGAGGCATCTCTCCATAGATCTGACCTGTATCTAGGCCTAGTTTCATTTCTGCTTGTCTTCATGGAGATAGATGACGAGAAATGTTACACAGTGCAGCTTTAAAAGGAACTGCTTTCTACACATATTAATATTTAGTCTGTCTTATTTGAGAGAAGACTTACTGTTCAGACAATAGTTCCCACACTCTGTAAGCATTAAGAGAGAAAGGGACAGACAAGCTTAGAGCGGATTAAAACAAATACTGCAGTTTTATTTTCTGCTATACTATACAAAATACCACAACACTAATTCCAAGACTTACGTATCTGCAGACAAAAATGATTAAAGGTCCTATATTATGCAAAATTGTCTCTCTTGTGAGCTTTAAGTCGTGTTAGAAAGATTTTTCCTCATCAAAAACAAAAACCTGGAGTTGTGTTTTGTTTCATTCACACATGTTTGAGTAATCTTTTATTGTTAGTCCGTCTATGGCTACGTTTACATGAAGATGGTCTGAACAGAAGACGCAAAAGTGGCGTCGCGTTTTCACTTTTTATTCCGCGTTTAGACGAGCGTTTTCGGGAGGAAATCTGCGAGCATACAGTAACGCAAAAGTGTGTGGAATTCGACTGTGTATGTCTGCCAGATTTCTGTGTGCGGTATGTACGTGATGTAAACGTCTACGCGACGTGAGCAGATCTGACCAGAGTTTTGCGTCTTGGGCAGTGTAGACGGAAACACTACAACGGAGCGAATTCAACTTTTCCACTCTGGAGGATGGGTTCAGATTTTTGCGATTTTAAGCCCCAAAAAAGCCGTCAACGTCTAAACACGGGGTGTCAAACTCAAATTCACAGAGTTCCAATTTTAAAAACTAGGACTGAGTCATGGGCCAACAACAATATTTGAATGTTTTCTCTTCTTTCGAGATATGTAATGTTAAACCTTTCCTTATTAAAATAATAGTTTTTCTTAAACACTGAATCCAGAACAAGCATAACATAAAATAATAACAAAATGTTAAATAAATAATGTCTCTATAGCCTATTTGTAGCCGGTGGGCAGCTCTAATACATGTTTGATATGATCTTGCGGGCCAAATATAATAATATCGTGTGCCAAATTTGGTCCCCGGGTCTGAGTCTGACATGTCCGGTCTAAACGAAAGGCACTTGTGATAAAATATTTTGTCGTTTTTACCCACAAGCCCCTAAATCTCCAAAGCTCAAAATGCTCTGTTCCACCTTGTGATGTCAAGAACTGGCAGTTTTCAAGTAAACTTTCAAGTTACCATTTGTTCAGTAGAGAATGATTCTAGTGAAAGTGTATGGAGTGTAAAAATGCACTTCCTGTATTGCCAGATGACATCACAAGGTGGAACAGAGTGGTTTTTGTTTGAGAGTAGAACTGCAGGGTCTGCGTATTAAACAAGTGTGAATGAAATGAAACACAATTCCCTTAAGTATTTACGATTATGATACACAGAGTCCTAAAACAGAGTACTGACCTTTCTGGCAGTGGCGCCCGTCGTACCCCAGGGGGCAGTCACACTCGTAGCTGTCCCACTTGGGTCTGCAGGTGCCCCCGTTGGCGCAGGGACTGTCCACACACGGGTGGTCCGAGTTCGCCACGTTCACGCCCCCGGCCGAGCCCGAGGTGATGGGGAGGGGCCGGTCATTGAGCACCAGCTGAACACAAAGAAAAAAAGTCCAAATAAAGACTCAGACTGGCTGCAGTAAAGGTGCACTGTGTAACTCCGAGGAGAAGTTATTGCTTTTTCTGGAATGTTCCACTGTACTGAAGTTGAAGTGTCCTGTTAGTACGAGTATAAATGAAATGCAGAGTCTTGTACCTTCTGAATGATCCCAGTGAAAGGCCTGAGTGCTCCGGCTGTGCTCTTGGTTCTGTCGTACTCTGGGACTCCTCCGACGAACAGAGGAGAGCTGCACTTGATCTGAGTGAACGCCCCCTACAGGCACAAAACTGCTACTGTCACTATTACGGGACATCACCTTTGGGAGTGAAATACATTTATTGAAGAGCAAAGTGTAGGTAATGTGTAACAATAACTGAAATATCGTGATATCGTATCGTAAATAGTCTCTCAATAATATCGTGGACTGTCACGATATATCGAATCACAAGTTCCTTTGCTTAAATGCAGGTTTTATAGTAGTAATAGCTTATAAACATTGGAAACTACATATCCCATGATTCATTTCAGCACAGACAACATGAAGAAATATGTTTTTTACTTGAATTCTTGGGATTATGATGGAAATAATTCACACCAAAATCTTGTCAAGGTATTTATAAGCAGAAATGTGTCCTATGTACAATTATATCAGCCTCTCCAAAATATTGTAATAAATATCATACCGAATATCATCATGATAATATCGTACCGAGAGATGTGGATGTCATTACATCCCTAGTGATGTGATAGAATAATATGATATAAACTGATGTATGGACAAACTGTATCTGTATTTACAGTTTATGCAACCAGTAAACTCCTCATTTGTGGAGATCCTGAAATTTCAACTTCAACAATATCTATTATTTGTCTATTATCTTTGAGGCGACTTCACACTTGGCCTTGTTTGGTCCTTTCCTAGTCCTGGTCCAGTCTCAGTCTAATCCTATTGACTTTTTTCACAACGGCCGGAAGTGCTGCAATGTAGGGTAAACATCACTTACGTTAATGCTTTTCTATGGCAAAATATCTGTGGAAATGTCTCGAGTATTTTCCACCAGCTTCACCAGCAAATCATCAAATTTAATATATAAGTCACACTGGAGTATAAGTTGCAGGAAACACCCAAACCATGAAAAAAGTGCAACTTATAGTCCGAAAAATACGGTATATTTTATTCATGACCATAATGTTAGTTTTGTTCAGTAGTTCACTAATGCTCGTTGTTGTTTACGTTTTCCTCTTTCTTACCTTGATAGTTGTGGATAAATACTTCATGGACAGAATATGTTCTTTGTCAACCTTGTTGTTGGATGAAGATTTGTTGATGGGGCAGATTTATGAAGCTGGTGGAAAATGCGTGAGACATTTCCACAGACATTTTGCAATAGAAAATCATTAACGCAAGTGATGTTTACCCTACATCGCGGCACTTCCGGTCATTGTGAAAAAGGTTTATTGATACTGATGGGGAGTGAAAGATTACACACAGCCTCCTGCATCTGGTAGACGTGATAATGCTGCCCCCTTGTGTTTAACAAATGTACTATCCACATACACACACTGGTCTAATAATAAAGGATGTGTGTTGGCATAAGGGCAAATATAGACTTTATTCCCCATCCATATGCAATTGAAAAACATTATGACTATTATTATTAGGGATGTAACAATAACCGAAATATCGTGATATCGTATCGTCAAAGTTCTCACAATAATATCATGGACCATCACAATATAACGAATTACAAGTCTCTTTGTTTAAATTAAGAGTTATGGTGCAGCAATAGCTGTATCATTCGTTCATTCGTTTTTCAATATAAAACCAAAAATAAGAAAACAAAAAACAACAATTTTCTTCATTATTTGTCTACAAAACCAAAATGAAAAAAAAAGATCATGATTTGTTTTTTCATTTTTTGATTTTGTGTTTAATCGGATAATGGAAAAAACGAATAACAGCTGTTTCCCCTTTCTGTGACTTGAACTGTGATGCCGAACTGAACCAGGACTAAAAAAGGACTAAACCAGGACTGAACCAGGTCTAAACCAGCTCTAAACGAGGACTAAACTGGTCTCAGTCTTAGTCTCAATCCCAGTCTCAGTCCTAAACCAGGACCAAACCAGGACTAAACCAGAACTGAACCAGGACTAAACCAGAACTGAACCAGGACTAAACCAGAACTGAACCAGGACTAAACCAGTGTGTGAGTGTGGGGACCAGACTAGGACCAGACCAGGACTAAGATCGGGACTGAGACTAGGGCCTGAGATCAGGACCAGACCAGTACTGAGACCTGGTTTAGTCCTGGTTCAGTTCTGGTTTAAAGCCGGTTTAGACCTGTTCAGTCCTGTTTTAGTCCTGCTTCAATCCTGTTTCAGTCCTGTTTTAGTCCTGCATCACAGTTTAAGTCACAAAAACGGGAAACGGCCATTATCTGTTTTTTTCCATTATTCATTTAAACACAAAATCAAAATATAAAAAAAATGAATCGTTCTCCGTTAATTTCATTTTGGTTTTTGGAGACAAATAATGAAGAAAATAGTTGTTTTTTGTTTTCTTATTATTGGTTTTATTTTGAAAAATGAATGAACGAATGATACACAGATTCATCTGGTTCTTGGCGTTTGTTCATGAGTTACCTCTGCGATGCCCTCCACAGGTCTCTGCTCGTCCACCTGGAGGATTCCGCTCTTGGCCGTCCGAGAAACCCGCAGCTCATGCCACGAGTCCAGGCTGATCTGCTCCAGGCTCCTGCGGGAAAAAGAGCGGAAATGTACTTGCAGAGTTTCCATAGCAGTTAACGAATTTGTAACAAGTTATGATTCGCCTGATACATTTTTTAAGCATGAAATGACACATATAAAGAGAAAACCAAACAAAATAAAAGCGCACCTGATGACTGCTCCCCCAGAGCCACAGTCGAATCTAAACTCCACGTATCGATCGCTGAGGCTGATGGACAGGAAGTCTGCGCTGTCCTGGTCCTCGCTGTACAGCAGAGTCCCGTCAGGAGCCGAGGGCCAAAACGTCAACTCGAACTCCATGAACGACAAGAAACTCTGGGCGGTCTGAGGCCACGGCACAGCGGCGAAAGAGAAGACGGACGCGTTGAAGAGAGGAGAGGACAGCACGAAACCTGAGGGAAGCAGACGCAAAGCTTTTTAAAGAGCTCATATTACACGATTTATGATCTGTTATAATGTTGTTTTCCTCATCAAAAACAGACCTGGAATTGTGTTTTGTTTCATTCACACATGTTTAACGCACAAACCCTGAAGATTTAGAGCAGAGCATTTTGAGTTTTGGAGATGTAGACAGTAACAGACACTAATAAAGGTGGATTACTCAAAACACAACTCGAGGTATGTTTTTGACGAGGCAACAACATTATAATATGACTAAAGAAAGAATCCATTTTGTGTAATATAGGACCTGTAATCTGTTTAGTAATAAATGTGATTGAAGCGTAATCAGTTCATTCGAAAATTAAATTAGGTGACAAAATATCTGATAGACGTTTTCCCTTTTTTAATGCTGGATTTTTGGCATTACTCAATATATAACACATAAACTTTAAAGAAGGGTATGTTGATTTTTTTTTTCTTTTCAGAATTTCAGAAACATGACCCATCTCTCCAAATACAAGGAAGACAGGTTCAAATCATTCTTAACTGCAAAAGCTGTTGGTGTCATAATTTGATGTTTTGATTATCCAATTATATAGACAGTTATCCAATCAGAAAGCACAATGAGCCTAACCTAAAAGGACTGTCTCTGATGTGAATGGTCACTACTCAGGGGCAGATCTGTGCATTCTGGAAAAGTCCAGAGTGGTTGTCTGGTCTACCGGCTGTCAGTCGTACTAGCAGCAACAATCAAGAAATTTGCCTATTTGCAAATTGCATAGGATTAAAAAGCGCCAAAAAGGTGTGGGTTACTTGTTGGTTTCAACACTTGTCATTTTTTTGGTCCCAGTCCATCCTGTCCCTCCCTAAACCCCAGCATGTATAGTCAATCATGAAGTGTTAGTGCAGCCTCTGCAGCTCAGTGGCCTGTCCTTATAGTGAGAAAGAGGAAAAGTGGTATGTGTCGTCTCTCTACACACTGAGATGTTGTACTGTCTCTTTGTAAAGTTTCACACTGTGTGTGGCCACAGCAGCTTGTCAAAACCTGATCCTGTCAGATCTCAGAAGCTCAGCAGGGTCACGTCTGGTTGGTATTCGGATGAGAGACACTGGGAAAATCAAGTGCCACAGGGGGGCGCCAATCACAAAAACTGTTTATGTTGTGTCCTTAGGCAAGACACTTCACCCACATTGCCTAGAATGAAAGTGGTGTGTGCATGAGTGTTGGTGTTGGTGGTCAGAGGGCATTTCCATCAGTCTGCCCCAGGGCAGCTGTGGCTACAGTAGTAGTTTACCACCAGCAGGTTTGGAGTGAATGAATAATGCTCTGTAAAGCGTCTTTATGACAAATGTCTGTGAAAAACTCTATATAAATATAAAACTTATTCACTTAAACTGTTCCTTTAATGAAAACCGTGTACAGTTTGCTTTTTATGGAGACATCTATTCAACACAAACTAGTGTCATCTGAGACGACAAAGACGAGGAGAGAAAAGCGACAGGTAGCCTAAGTGCAGGAGAGAGGATAATCAATCCCTCTCCACATTTACAGTGTATTACTGTAGTAGTTTGTGTAATGACTTTAAAAAGCCTCATAGATCAGATCCCAGCAGGACTCACTCTCTTCACACAGAGCTCCTCTGAAGCCCAGAGGACACAGGCAGATGTAACTGTCCGCACGGTTAGCAAAGCACACGCCTCCGTTAGAACAGCTCACCGCGTCACACACACTGTCGTTACATTCACCTGAAAACAGACAGACGTTTAGGAATACAGTTTTATTCACCATTTAATATTGGTGCAGGCAAGATTTTATGTTCTGACTGTGAATGTGTAAATATAGAAGAAGATGAGGCACAACTGTGAGTAAAAGTATTGTCACTAATATTATTCAGGTTGAAGTAAAAGTAAAAGACTTTGTTTTAGCTCATACCAAGAAGTCATTTTCAATTTGATGATAATTTGATGGTAAAACAGTCCCAAGGTTATTTGATTTCCATGGATAATTGGAAATCTGGGGAAAAAATCCAGATGTTCATGGTTGAAATCGTCTCTATTCAACTGGCCCCAAACACAAGTCCTAAACCAACAGGCACTTTTCCGTGTGGCTCATGTGATCAGTGTGTCAATATCAACAAAACGAGCTCTGGTTTAGTCCTGGTTTGGTCCTGTTTTAGTCTTGCTCCTCACCTATGTCTGCTCCGCTCAGGGCTCTTCCTTGGGGCCAGGGTCGGAGGTCGGTCACTTTGTTGTTGATGGTGAGACTTTGGATGCAGCCCACAAAGCCTCGGTTGGTCCCTGTGGCCTTCACCAGCCAATATGCGCTGGGAGACCCGCCCACGTACAGAGGAGAGCGAAATGTGATCTTTGTGTACTGGCCCTGGGGAACAAACGGATGGTGTGAGATTGATTTGACCTGGTTTATGGTTAATATCTCTGTAATTACTGTCCCAAAGTCTCAATCACACGGACTTTCTATTGAAACTTTGTCGATTCTCTCTCTCTGTAACTGTTGCTGTGAGACGTCCTTCAACACCATCACTCCTGATTGGCTCTTTGGTCACCCCCATAACTTCAATGAGCTTCATTTGACTGGAGCTGAACATTATGGGTGACGTCACATTTTTAGTCCACTTCTATTCTGCAGTCTATGGCTTATCCACATAAAACAAAAACTGGTACAAAGTTTGAGTTCCTCTTGTCAGCACAGATCATCTTTGGTCATTTATTTCCCGTGGTATCTTTTATAAAATACTGGTTGCATTTTTCACACAGGTACAACTGTTGACTTAAAGCAAAGGTGTCAAACATAAGGCCAGATCCGGCCCTCCAAGACCTTTAATCTGGCCCTCGGCTGATTTTCTACTAAAATATTTTAATCATATTTTCTATTAAAATATTGGTAATTTTCTGCGGTGCTGAGCATAGCAGCGTCTCCAGTGTCTCTGTACGTGGCCCCTCCCACCAGAGCAGCACAAATGAAGACTTGTCTCTTTCCAAACGCTCTTAAAGGACGATCGTTTTGACTGTTGATCGTGACACCCTCATCAGAAAAATGTCAAAACTGAGAAAAGTGGAGCCGAGTGCAGGATTTTCCAAGAAAAATTGACTTATTCCTATTTGCAAACAGGTTAATGTTAAAACATTGTGTTGAATTGCATTTTTTCATAATATATAATATTTTGTAAAAGAAAGAGTTTGTCAATTAAAAAAGATTTCTGTAATAGATTTGCGTTTCTCTGCACAAATATTTGAACTTATTGTTATTTTTTGGGGTTTATATGACATGAGTTTTCTGATCCGGCCCCTTTGGGATCAAAGTAGGTTGGATACGGCCCCCAGACCAAAATGAGTTTGACACCCCTGACTTAAAGCGACAAAAAGAATAAGGCTTAAGATGTTTTTAGTTTTTTGTTGTTTTTTTTAACCCAATCCCAAACCCAAACTGGCAAGGCTCCAAAACCAGTGATTGTTCATCAAGTTCAAATACGTAATATGTGCCCTTCATCAGAAATTATCACCAAGAGTACTTTTGGGTATATTTTATAAAATTATTTTATTACAGCGCTAGAGTTTTTTTTTGCTTGATTAGAGTTAGGAAACTCATTTATGTGACACATTTGACATTTTCACTGTTTTGATGACTAAATTGGACGTTTTTTATATGAACTTTGCACAAGAAGTGGTTTAACAAAGACTTGTAGCGTCACAGCCATGATTTAGAAATTATTTTTTTATTGAACCATATTGAAATGTATCGTACTGAATTAAAAGCTCGCCGTATCAAGATAAGGATCATATCGTGGCCTGTGTATCGAGGTATGTATCAAATCTGCAACCTCTTAATGATACGCAGCCCTACCTGCGAGCGCCCGGAGATGGGGTTATCGTTGTCCAATCGCAGCCAGCCGCTCATGCCGTCCCTGAACAGTGTCACGCTGTGCCATCGACCAATCACAACGCGGCTCTCTGCGACGATCTGGGCGGCTCCGGTCCCACAGTTAAACCTACGGAGAGAACAGACTTATGTTAATACAACAACTTACACAGGATTTACAGGAGAAGAGGTGGGCAGAGTACACAAAAATGTTACTCAAGTAAGAATACTGTGACTTCAAAGTACTATAATTGAAGCAGAAGTACAAAGTAGTGGTCCAAGAAATGACGCAAGTAGGAGTACAAAAGTATTTGACAAATCGTATTTATTTATGAGACAGGGACAGTGCAAAATCTACATTAACCTCAACCACAGAGATGCACTGTGCCAGGTTGTAGCACTAGAGGTCATTTCCACCTGTCGTCCCTGTTTTTTTAGGTTTTTGGTTTACTACTACTCCTCAAGTTGGAGTAATTGGAACAATGTCTGGATGTAAAATCTGATCTTAAATTTCACAGTTTCTAAATTAATGTAACTGGAAGGATAAAATATTAAAGCAAACTTATTCCGCAAAATCAACTTTTCAGAGCTTTGTTGTTTCCTCTTTTCATTGACCTTCTCGAAGTTGTATTTTGAGTGTTTTGTGCAT
>NW_026571353.1:35118709-35138709 GCF_026225935.1 Boleophthalmus pectinirostris | reverse complement strand
GTCTAAACCAGGTCTAAACCAGGTCTAAAAACAGGTCTAAACCAGGACTAAAACAGGTCTAAAACCAGGTCTAAACCAGGACTAAAACAGGTCCAAAAACAGGTCTAAACCAGGACTAAAACAGGTCCAAAACAGGTCTAAACCAGGACTAAAAACAGGTCTAAAAAGGTCTAAAACAGGTCTAAACCAGGTCTAAACCAGGTCTAAAAACAGGTCTAAACCAGGACTAAAACAGGTCTAAAACAGGTCTAAACCAGGACTAAAACAGGTCTAAAACAGGTCTAAAACAAACTAAAACAGGTCTAAACCAGGTCTAAAACAGGTCTAAACCAGGTCTAAAACAGGTCTAAACCAGGACTAAAACAGGTCTAAAACAGGTCTAAACCAGGACTAAAACAGGTCTAAACCAGGTCTAAACCAGGACTAAAACAAGTCCAAAAACAGGTCTAAACCAGGACTAAAACAGGTTTAAACCAGGTCTAAAAACAGGTCTAAACCAGGACTAAAACAGGTCTAAAAACAGGTCTAAAACAGGTCTAAAAATAGAAGACGCAAAAGTGGAGTCACGTCTTCACTTATTATTCTGTGTTTAGACGAGACGAGTTTTCGGGAGGAAATCTGTGTGCATACGGTGACGCAAATGTGTGTGGAATTCGATAGTGTTTGCATGTCAGGCGGCTCGGTGGTGACGCTCGGTGGTGATGTATGTGACGTAAACATGTACGCGACCTGAGTAGATCTGACCAGAGTTTTGCGTCTTGGGCAGTGGAGACGGAAACACTACGACGGAGCGAATTCAACTTTTCCACTCTGGAGGGTGGGTTCAGATTTTTGCGTTTTTAAGCCCCAAAAACGCCGTCACCATCTAAACAAAAGGAACTTCCAATAAAATGTTTGTTGTGTCCCAACACAATCAGCATGCATCAAACTCCTGTACATTGCAACAGATTTGTCAACTTGTTGTGTACAATTTTGTATTGTAATTTTGTATATTTATGGAGAACTGTCGTGTGGGAGCTTGGCACTGACTCTTAGAGCTAAGAAGGGTTTGAATTAGCCAGACTGGCACCACCCTAGTGCCTCCGCTCAATTTCAATTCTCTCCAGCGACTAGGTCAGGAATCAGAATACACTAGACGGTTTGCAAGACCCCGGAAGTTGTAGACCACACACCGACCAATCAGTGAAGAGCTGTGAAGCCATGACGTCAAACTCAAGCCTCTGTCTGTGTCCCTTTTGTGGAACAGCACAACAGTAAACAAAGCGTCGAGATGGATGTAGACGAAGACAGACATTCTGTGTTGGCAACGATTCCCGAGATCGAGGATTTAAAGGCGGAACAAAGACCATTTTTGGTGAATTTTATCAAAGGGAAAGATGTTATTGTCCTTCTTCCTACAGAATTTGGAGCATTACATACGTCACAAACAAATAGCAGCGATTGGTTAAATAAAAAAAGTACCCGCTGACCATCAAGCGAACAAATCCTAATCTGGTTTCCACGAAGTAAAACCATCTGATGAATCAGGTTAGATTTGAATAGGGCCTAGGAGAGATCACTAAATGACTCAAACATTAACAAAAATGACTCTTCAGGCATGTTTTTGACAAGAGAACAACATTATAACATGACAGAAAGCTTAAAAAAAAACAACTTTTAATAAGAATCTTGGACCTTTTGATAACATGTGAAAGTGTCTGCACAGGGTTTACTTATAGAGACATCAGAGGGAGAAAATAGATAAGGAACATTAAGAAGGAATCGAATGAAAGTAGAAAATGTGAGGAGGGGAAATGTAAAGGTGATGCTCAGGTCAGAATGACAGCTTTCACTTCATTAGAGCGAGGTATGGAAAAGTGGATGAGGACTCAATGTACACGTCAGAAATGTAGATGTAAGAGCAGAGCACTCTACAGATGAGTGCCAGTCGCCAGGGGGATGATGCATCTCTGGTCGCCATGGTGATGAGATAATGATGAGATAAGGCTTAGTCCAATGAGATTCATTTGAATGAACAATGAACTTTTGAAAAGGAACTTACTTGGCTTCGTCTTCAATTAAACTTGTCTTATAATGAGTCGCCGCGGAAAAAGAGCGACTATCAGCACAAGTGCACCTCCCAAACAGAGCCCTACTCATGCTCTGTGAGACCCCGACTCTACTGACAATGGACATGACCTCACAAATATCTCATCACCAACAAGCAAAGAGAAATCTGCTACAAACTTCTATATCACTGTTTATCCACTAAAGAATCAACTTAGAAGGACAATGGACACAAACTGAAAAATGAAACCACCTCTCACTTATTTTGGACCTGCCCAGACTCTGTGTGTTTTGGGAAAGAATTCATAAAACATAAACACAACTTCTTCTCCCATTTGACCCTTTCTTATAAAGTTGTGCTGTTTGGTTTTTGCAGTGTGCATCATACGAAAAGTAAACAATAGTACCGTATTTTACTGTCATTAAATGGTCAGTTTTTAAACTTTTTTCACAAATAAACCGCACCAGACTATAAACTAAACTCAACAGTTAGGCAGCGTTCAGACTGCAGCCTGAAGTGACCCAAATCCAATTTTTTGGCCCCTATGTGACCTGTATCTGATCTTTTAATGACAGTCTGAACGACACAGATCAGATTTTTTCAAATACGATGTTACGTCCCCTTTGCGAGGGGAAAAAGGGAAGTAACAATAAAACCAGGATGTTAAAGGTTTAACTAAAAATTGTGCATTTATTATTTACAGTGTAAGGGAAGAACAAAAAAAAAAACAGACAATTGAGGTGAAAATAAATAGGAATTAAACTAAATAATCTAATAAACTAAAGAGCCCTAACTAAATACAATGTAACAAATCTAACTCAAGTTGTACTGCGAACAAAAAAAAGGTGTCTCAACGAACTAAACGAGGCAACAGCCGGCAATAGAACAAAATGAGACAACCCAAAACATCAAACAAAAGGGGCGAGCTGGCCGCAGTGATCCAGCCTCGAGCAGGAGGAAGATGGTCCCATTTCAATCCCCGCTATCACAGGTGTCATCCGCTTATTGGTGGAAGCGCAGGGATAAACGGCCAATCGTCGATGCTGCGACGCCAGCCTCCGTCCCGCGTCTGGTACTCCTGCACATCCGGGTCCAGGGCTCGCGGACCAAGAGCATCACACACACAAAAGCAATTACAGAAGAACGGGAGCACTCTAAACAAATATCAAAGGGCCGGGGCTCGTAACATGTGACCCAGGACACTTGGATATGTGCTCCTAAAATCGATACATGTCTGATCTTTTGACATGCGACTTCAGTCTGAACAGCCAAAGTGCATTCATCCACCTACACGTTATCAACAAGACACAAACGTCACTATTCTGCGCTGAAGTAATTGTTAATGAACTCTGTGTTACTGAAGCTAAGCACATCGCCACTCACCACTCTTGGCTACGTCTCCACATCCACACGTTCCTTACAACGGACGTCGCTGCCGCTGCCCCACAAAACACCACGGCCAAAAACCTCGTCCTTCTCCTTCTCAATCTTCTCCTTAAAACAAGTAAGTTGTTCATCTTCTGGCTCTGGTACAAGAGGAATTTTAAAATCGCCAGGTGCTCAATGCTCGCGTCGCCTCCAGTGCACATGCGAGACACTTTTGGGCCGTTTAATGTTCACACTGGAGATCACATACAAGTCACATTTAATTGGAAATGTGAAAGACCTCGCAAAAACATCGGATTTCACAAAAAAATCCAAATTGAGCCCTGCAGTCTCAATGTAGTCTTAGATGGTTCAGTGGTTTTGTTTGTTTGTTCGTTCACGGTGACTCTGGGCTTTGTTCAGTTGTGGCGTGTAGGGAGGGTGCTGTCTGGGATCGCTGGATTGTCGGCGTGTTCGCAGTGACTCAGTTGTTCAGTCGTGTCTAAAAGTGGCACATTGCGCTCGCTTTTTCGGTTCGTTCCTCCGTTCCGTTCCTCGTCGGCGTGGAGTGATGAGTGTGTCTGTGGGTGTTTTTCGCTGCGCGGTCGCTGTCTGCTCCGTGTGTGTTTGCGTGCGCTGCGGGTGGTGCGGTTTTGTAGTTTATTCAAGTCGTGCTGGGACACTTGAGTGTTTTCCTGTGTAGGGCGCTCTGGATTGTTGGGCGCACAGTCGTTTTTTGATGGGGCTGGAGGCTTAGCCCAAAAAATACGGTATATAATTCATCTTTTAATCAAGTAACCGATCAGTTGGTTTCATAAGTAGGCCAATCACGCTGTTCCTTATACCTCCTGACCCGCACATTATTACAGAAAATTCATACAAAGTAAATTGAATCTGTTATTTTTGGCCTTTTAAATTAAAAACTTTAGATCTTTGCGTGGTTTGGAGCCATACATTTAAAGATTCTAAGGCTAAATTTGTATTTTGAATCGTAAGTAATCACTTTTGAAAGCAGCGTGGCTATAATCAACATGACACAAAGAGATTTACAGTGTAGATCCACTTTAATAACAACGGGCTGGAGAATCAACCTGTCAGCCGGCTGCGAGGCTAATTGGCAGAAGCTATTGACATTAAGTCCTCAATACTGAAAACACAGAGAGGGGGCTGCTCCAAATCCTTTAACGGCTAATCTTGTGTTGTGTAACAGTCCCCCAGCCCCCGACGCGCTCACCGTCTGCAGCTTTTTAATCTCAAACCAAAAACAATCATGAACATACGGTATACCTGACGTAGAACAGCTACACGTGAATGTATTTTAATATTTTTAAAAACTTGTACTGTGACTTTTGTTCATAAAACGCGCGTTATACATAAGTAGATTGTTTAGTGGTTGATTGGGAGGTCAGCGTTAATCCTGTCTGGAGAGGGGCAAATCTGGGCCCCCCGCTGTGAACCACGCCAGGCTCTGAACGGTGTGTGTGTGTCTGTGCCAACTGCAGGAGGGCACCAGGTCACGCCAACTCCAGCCATCGCCAACAGTGTCACAGAAGAGAGTCATTTTTACACCAAGATAATAATAATCACGGTCTAAAAATGTACAATGTTGTTGCTGGTTTTCAAAGGACATTTTATAGGCCAATTATGTTTAATACAGATAGTAGCAGCTATAATTAATATTGATTATGAATTAATTTTGCGTTAATTTATTAATTCATTATTGCCCACAATAATTTTTCTCGCCTTAACGCAGTTTTTATTATTTATTTTTTCAATTGTAAACGTCTGTTGCTCACTGATTTTATTTTGAAAAAGTCCACTGCGAGCGAGTCTAGAGAGCTGCTCACTGCTGCGGCGCTCACAGAAAACAGAGAGAAAGAAAGTGGGAGAAACAAACATGGAAAAGGGAAAGGAACTTTTACATGGCCATTTTACAGTTCTTCCAGACGGTGCAGTCGACACAGACAAAGTTATTTGTAACACGGCAACTCTGAACTGTCTTATCACCAGAGTTTCATGAGTCTGAAATATCACCTAAACCAACACACTCTGATGCAAATCATTCAGTGAAACAAGTGGAGGGAGACTTCGGCCGATCACAAGATGCAACGTGTCAGAGTCACATCACACACACATTTTACACACAGCACATAGGCACCAAGAGCTTTCCATGAGAAGCTGATGCCAGCGATCGCATTCTTAATAATAATAATAATATTCTTGTATGCCTTAGCAACTGGCTTTGTTCAGAAAAGTAACAAAAAAAAAAGTTCTAGGAAATGATAAAGTGCACTGAAAGTGTTTTCTGGTTATGTGTACTGTTTTGTGGTGACTGTTTTTGACTGATATTCTCATTTTTAAAGCCTTGGCAGTGAAAATTCATTTCAGTTTTTTTGTTTGTTTGTTTTTTTTGGTTTGATTAGATTTTTTTCAGTTGAGATTTACACTGAATACTTTATTTTACTGCTGATGATCACATGCACTTTACTTCTGAATTCAATTCTTTAAGTCAAATTCTAGGAACTGACAAACTGCACTGAAATTGGTTCTTTTTTTGAGTAAGATTCTCCAAAGGAAAAAGAATAAACATGAACTTTACAGACTAGTGCCCTGCTCCTGTTTAAAGAAATGCTGTTTGCACAACAGATGTGTGGCACTTTTGTTTACATTTCCATGATTCACAGGAACTCATGCGATTAATATTATTTATTTATTTATTTTGCCCAGCCCTAATTAATATTGTTAAAAAGCAGATTTAAGTAGTAATATAGTGACTTCTCAGGTTTAGTTACCAGTAGAAGTTCAACATTTGTGAATTCACCTCTTTTATTTTATGGTATTTCATGGCAAAGTACAATGTTACAGTCCGGGAGCCCGACCCCTCCACCGTGATTTTTTTGCTCTCTTTTTCTTACTATGATTTTTCATTAGTGCACTCCTCGGGATTTTATGAGTTTGTGAGTCTTGTGCAAGATTATGAGTCTGTGAAAAGTGGTGCTAAAGTCACATTCAGTGTCACATAGTCATGAAATTTGGAACAAAGAATCCAAAAAAGCTACTGGAATAAAAGTAGAGCAAGAGTAAATACAAGTGTGTTTTAGGTGTAAAGGAAACATTGTGATGGAGAATAATGTAGTGGTCTTACTGAGCGCGCACGGGGCTGTTGATGTGGCTGGGGGGACTCACGCCGTGCACGTTCACCGCCCTCACCACAAACTGGTACTGGGTGTCCGGCAGCAGCCCCTTCAGCACCATGGAGCTGGTCTGGATGGGATCACGGATGTACGTCCACTCGGTGTCCATCTCCGGTCTGAGGACACAACGCACAACACGGTTACAAAACAGATATTAAATTGAATATGACAACTGGTCTAGCTTTTAGTTTTACTATATAAAGGACTAAAATTTACGTAATAGTTGTGATTCGACTCATAAAAATAAATATAGCAGGTGATGCCAGGGGTCTGCTCACCATGAAGTCTGGAGGAGGACTGACGGTTTCCTCCCCATTTTTATATACGAGTTTCCCTACACGCTGCCATTACACCATTATACAGTGGCTATAAGTTAGTATTACGACCCAGCTCGCTTGGAGTGAGGAAAGTAACAAAAAAACAAGATGTTAAATGGAATAAATTAAATAATGTTTAATTAACAGGATGGTAAAAAGGTAAATTAACAAAACAGACTAAAATAGAATACTCTAAATTAAGAAACAAAACAACAGACAATGAGTTTTGTGCCACAAAACGGGTCATGCAGGTTTATACAAACAAGTAGTTAATTAAGGGACACACACAAAACTTAAAGAACTGCAGACCTGGGGCTGTAACAGTTAGAAACACGTTCAGTAAGTTCTGTGGTCATCGGAACATGTTAAATACGTCTGCATACATCAATATGCGTTGGAGGTAAGTTTGATAAAGGTTCAAAGCACATTACTCCTAAGTTATGCGTACTCTAGACATGACCTCAAAGTATTTGGATTTATGAGGAACTTACAATTAACCTGTGTGAATGTGTGTCAACGATCGCGTAACTTACCCTCAACTCATGGCCCACGTATGCAGGACGTATAAACACACGCTGACATATGTCCAGAAATTTTAAGCATGCTGAAAATTTTTGAACGACCTTGCCGTATGTTGACATATGCCAGCGTGCTTCCAAAACGTACCAATAATTTATCCAACATGCACCAGCGTATTTGCCAGATTTTTCATACGTTGGCATACGCTGGCTAAATCGTCAAAGTGTGACAGGGCCATACTACGGAAACCGAGAGGGGTCACAACAAACGCAAACGCCGCAACAAATACAAATGCGACAACACAACAAAAAGCCACAACACACCAAAAAAAGCCACAACGGAAATGACCGTGGGACTCTATTTTAAAGCAAACACCGCAACAAATACTAACGCCACAACACATTAAAAAGCCACAACGGAATTCACCGCGGGACTCTATTTTCTAACAGACCGATCGAGCAGCAAGTGAAGAAGAAGAACTACAACGTGAAAAGGAAAGGAACGGAGAAGTTGGACACGTAAGTAAAAGTAATTTATTGTTTTATCATTATTCATTTCACGTTTTGTGTTGTGGCTTTTTAATGTGTTGTGGCTTTTTAATGTGTTGTGGCTTTTTAATGTGTTGCGGCATTTGCGTTTGTGTTGTGGCGTTTGTATTTGTTGTGGCGTTTGCATTAAAATAGAGTCCCCGCGGTCATTTCCGTTGTGGCTTTTTTTGGTTTGTTGTGGCTTTTTGTTGTGTTGTTGCATTTGTATTTGTTGCAGCGTTTGCGTTTGTTGTGACCCCTCTCGGCTTCCGTACCATACCACACAACATATTCACATCACCATGTTACCTTCTGTTGTCAAAATTCAGTCAAGTCCCCTTTGCTCCCTTTGCTAAGTCACTACCTCTTCAGAGCGCACAATACAATACAATCAGCGTACAGGTTTGTCAAATTGTTGTGCACACTTTTGTATCATGTTTTTGTATATTTATAGAGAATTGCCACGTCGGAGCATGGGTAATGTCGGCTTGTGGGCGGAGTGAACAGAATCGTACCACTAATCGTAAATAGGGTTCGAAAAGGGCCTAAGAAAGATCACAAAATTACTCAAACATGCATGGATGACATCTAAAACGTCTTCAGTCATGTGTTTTGAAAATAAAACCAGTCACATGCGTTTTAAAACTTCTCAGAACCAGAGCACTATTCCGTTGGCATGTTACTCACACAGATACTCCTTCTTTCTTTTTTTTTTGCAGTAAAGAGTCATGGCGGACGTGGATGTTGTTTGGGGGATGGAGGAGCAGAGCCTGGAGCTACATGTGTCATTGATGAGGGACTTTCTCAAACTGAAGAAGACTTTTGTTTGAGACTAAACAGAGCTCCAGTGTCCAGCCCCGTCACGGTTTGTTAGGGCTTCCTGAACTCTGTAGCAATACGCATCTTGAAAACATGTTTTTTATCTCTTTTTGAATATTCTGTTATTTCCAGATTGTCCAAAATGATTCGTATTTTACCTGTTTTTGTGGTTTTGGTACATTTTGCACTTACTTAGTGGTGACATATGTAATTTCCAAATAAAAACTCTTCTGGTGGAGAGTCTGTTTTGTTCCATTCACGTTTTTGTGTAATCCTGTATTATTGGGCTGTTTACAAAGCTTGTTCAAAAGAAGAAAGAGATTTGCACTGCAGTTCTTTGAAGCTCCCAAATTTTTATTTCAATGACACCACAATGTGACGTTTCGGGTCAAGCTTCAGACACATCTGAAGAAGAGCTTGACCCGAAACGTCACATTGTGGTGTCACTGAAATAAATTTTAGGAGCTTCAAAGAACTGCAGTGCATATCTCTTTCTTCTTTTGCACAATTTTTGGACTTTTGGTCTTTGGACCTAGTGCGTAGTCTGAATTTTTATTGGTTGTGCTTGTGTCTGTCTACCAGTTCTGTTTACAAAGCTCAAAATGTGTTGTTGCACCTTGTGATGTCATTCAGTGGTAGTTTTAAACTTC
This sequence comes from Boleophthalmus pectinirostris, assembly GCF_026225935.1. Classification (NCBI taxonomy): domain Eukaryota; kingdom Metazoa; phylum Chordata; class Actinopteri; order Gobiiformes; family Gobiidae; genus Boleophthalmus; species Boleophthalmus pectinirostris. The sequence goes on along the minus strand of NW_026571353.1, from coordinate 35,129,271 downwards.
ACAGCTGTCTGTATACTGCAGTACATTAGGGGAGCGTGCCTATGTTCCCACATTTCTAAGTTTGTTTGTTTTTTTTCTTTTCAGAAGTAGGACCTGTGCTTCCACATTTCCTTTATCATCAAATCAATCATCATCAATCAAAACACCACGACCAAAAACCTCGTCCTTCTCCTTCTCAATCTCCTCCTTAAAACAAGTAAGTTGTTCATGTTCTGGCTCCGGTACGAGAGGAACTTTAAAATCTCCAGGTGCTCAATGCTCGCGTCCATGTTTGGACAACTTCCATAAACACAGAGCACGCTCGCTGCGATTGACGTCATCATGTCCTTCAGTGCACATGCGGGACACTTTTGGGCCGTTTAATGTTCACACTGGAGTCACATACAAGTCACATTTAATTGGAAATGTGAACGAACGAAAAAACATCGGATTTCACAAAAAAATCTGAATTGAGCGTTAAGCCCTGCAGTCTGAACGTAGCCTTAGAAATACGGGAACATATGGCTGACCACATACATTATAAAAACCGTAGATTCATCGGTCTGAACGTTGTTTGTTCAATCAAATCACAGCTCTGACCCGTGCATACTTTCACTGTGTTCTTTCAGTCGCTTTAAAGCTGCAAAAATAAATAAACATGTTCTATCAACCTATACCTCCGCTTGTTTAGTTTTATGGACTAAATTAGCCCAGCGTGACTGCAGTGATTTTGTGTTTTATGTTTGACAAAAGAGAAACCGTCTCTGCCTTTGTTCGGAGGGAAACATGAGGTGCGACAGTGAAATGTACCGTTCACTTTGGACACATGTTTAACGACAAAATGAAGCTTTTCCATCAGAGACAAAAGCCTGGAGCCCGGGAGAGCAGGAGAGGGGCCCCGGGAGTCACGCTGGGGCCACATGTACCTACAGTGTACTTCACCTGTGAGACTTCAGTACACAGCCTCTAAAAGTACATGAACTCTGTATATAACACATGTGTACACAACTGATAACTACTGACATTTTGTACCACAATTATCACGACTAAAGTCATTACAATTAAAGATCCACTGTGTAACTTTCCTACAGTATGGCATTGCGCTTCTGCCACAAGTTACAGGTTCAGATCTATGGAGAGGCGAGCCCACTCACAGTAAGAATGCACATTTTTAAGGAAACATAACACGTGTAATTGAGTAAATGCAACATGGGAGGTTTAATGCCATACGGTGGAACATTCAAGGCAAAGTGATAACATCTCCATGGAAACAAGCAGGTGACTGACCCTCTGCCAGAAAAGTTACACAGTGCATCTTTAACAATAATACTGGAAAAAATACTTAAAGGTGAATCGGTGTATCATTCATTCGTTTTTCAAAATAAAACAAAAAATAAGAAAATTAAAAAACAACAATTTTCTTCATTATTTGTCTCCAAAACCAAAATGAACGGATAAAAATTTGCTTTTTCTTTTTTTTCCATGAATAATGGAAAAAACGGTCCGTTTCTAGTTTCCCGTTGCCGGACTTTTGCACCGCACAGGGACTGAACCAGGACTAAAACTGAACTAAAACTGGACTAAAACTGGACTAAACCAGGACTAAACCGGTCTCAGTCCTGGTCTCAGTTCCCGTCTGGTCCCAGTCTCAGTCCCAGACTCAGTCCCAATCTGGTCCTGGTCCCGATCTGGTACCAGGCTCAATCCTGATCACCTGAAAGTCTACGTAGGCGCATCTCCGGTCCGTCCCAACACTCAGTACTGGTTCAGTCCTGGTTCAGTCCTGGTTCAGTCCTGGTTTAGTCCTGGTTTAGTCCTGGTTTAGTCCTGGTTTAGTTTTGGTTCAGTCTGGTATCACAGTTTAAGTCAAACGGGAAACGGCCGTTATCTGTTTTTTCCATTTTTCATTTAAACACAAAATCAAAAACAGAAAAAACAAATCGTTATCTGTTTTTTTCATTTTTTTTTTTTTTAATATGAAAAAATGAAAATAATGAAGAAAATAGTTGTTTTTTTTTCTTATTTTTGGTTTTATTTTGAAAAAGAAATTAACAAATGATACACGACTTAAGATGCAATGCCTCACTTTGCTGGTGGAGGGTCCGTCACCTGCTTGTCTCCGTGGAAAAGTTATTACTTTGCCTAGAATGTTCCACAGACATTTTACTTATTTACTTCCCTGGAGACAACTATTAGGCCAAGTTACACATCAGATCTGTGGAGTGGTCCCCCGCTCACAATAAGAATGCACATTTTGTCAAGGGTTTAATTGATAAAAAGATAGACAAGTTGAATGACACATTGTGGAATATTTCAGGCATAAAAAAATAACATTTTCATGGAGACAAGCTGGTAGCGGACCCTCCACCAGAAAAGTTACATAGTGCACCTTTAAACACTTGACAAATTATATGAATATTAACAACTGTAAAATTTTGTGAATACGTTCCATGTTTTTAGTCATTTATAGATCAACAACATGGTTTAAAGGTGCACTCTGAAATGTTTTGACTGGGGGGTCCGTCACCTGCTTATTTCTAAAAATTTGCCATTGCTTTGACTGGAATGTTCCACAGTATGTCATTAATAAACAGCTCTATCTTACATTTATTCAATTAGACGTGGTGTTACTGCTCAAAAACACGTAGAAAAACAGGCGTTCTGACTGTGAGCGGGGTCGCCTCTCCACAGATCTGACCTGTAACTTGGTCTGGTAACATCTACATGGAGAAAAGCATGTGGCAGAAAAGTTACGTAATGCATCTTTAGTTCTAGTTCAGATATGAGTTCAAATAGGTTACGGTTAGAGTTAAGGTTAAGGCACAAGAGCCCAACATGAGACTGAAAGTGCATTTGTGAGAGGAACAATATAAACAAAGTCATAATGACTTAAATACTTTCACTGTACCTGATGTATGCAACCAGGAAGTGGAGAATCGGGGCGCTTCCCTCACTCTCCCCCTGCTGCCACGACAACGCCAGCTCCGTATCAGAAACGGCCATCACTACCGGAGTGGTGGGGGGCGTGGGGGGCATGCACATCTCTGCAGCACAAACAGGAAAACAGGAAGATTATATAGAGCAGCAGTTGTACTGTATATAGGCGCTTCTGCACTGACGTGTGGAGGGCTGCTCATAGAACTGTTATAAGAGTTTGATCATGTCATAGAAAGGAAAATAAAAGCTTTCATTCTGACTTTTACACAAAGCAACTGAGTAGTTGGGTGCTTTTGTGCTACTTGGTAAACACCCTGAGCAGTTTTTGAAACTTTTAGTTTTTAGCTCAGTTTTTAATGTCTTATCATGGAATTGGAAGTGCAGCATGTGCAGTTCAAACTACACAAGGGACAATTGCGATGGCAGTGAAGATTTCTATAATTAGATATTCTCACACTTCAGCACTATATGCTGTCTACGTTATTTCTGTCTGACAGTGGGCAGATGGTAGCTTCAAGAGTAAATATACAACTCCCAGCTTTATGAAATAAAACCTCGATTTTATTGTCAAACTGATGTGGCTCATTGTATTTTTGATGCATTATTATGCACCAAAACAAATTTAAGAACTGTTTAAGATTAACGCACTAATGTCCCTGTAGGAGACATTACGCATTACAACAGATCCTTCAATGCTGCTGGGGCAACAGAGTTTGGAGCAACAGGATTTGTCCATGTTTTTTTGTTTGTTGTTGTTTGATAGGAGAAACCGGAGGAACCCCGCTCAGACACACAGAGCGACTCCACACGGAAAGACCCAGGTGACCTGGGAATCCAAACCGGAATCTTGCACAGCACTCTCGCAAGAGTGCTAGCCACTGTGCCGCCATCTTTTATTACATGGTTGTTTGCATTTATGTTAACTACAGCACTAATTACCAAAACAGCCCTGTTTAACTTTGGAGGCTCATATTAATTCTCCCAGTGAAAATACATCAAACTAATGTATGGAACAGTACCAGGCTTCAGGTATTCTGTTTAGAAACTCTGGAAGGGTCTGTACATAAGTTGGTACATGTTATAAGAATGTACATTACAATGTACTGTTACCGTGTTCATGTTGTTAGTGTTCATGTTGTTTCGTGTTCATGTTGTTACCGTGTTCATGTTGTTATCGTGTTCATGTTGTTATCGTGTTCATGTTGTTATCGTGTTCATGTGTTACGTTCATGTTGTTATGTTCATGTTGTTTTCGTGTTCATGTTGTTCCGTGTTCATGTTGTGTTACCAGTGTTCATGTTGTTATGTTATCGTGTTCATGTTTGTTATGTTGTCGTGTTCATGTTGTTACATGTTCATGTGTTATGTTCATGTTATCGTGTTCATGTTGTTACTGTGTTCATGTTGTTACCATGTTCATGTTGTTACAGTGTTCATGTTGTTATCGTGTTCATGTTGTTACCATGTTCATGTTGTTACAGTGTTCATGTTGTTATCGTGTTCATGTTGTTGCCGTGTTCATGTTGTTACCATGGTTACCATGTTGATGTTGTTACTGTGTCGATGCTGTTACCGTGTGAGGCGGTGCTGACGTCTCTGGGTACACTGGGCCTCCCCTCCCCCGCCCAGCCGTACGCCCCCACACTGGCCCCGTACTTAGTGTTGACCTTCAGGTTTCCGACCACCACATCCTGACGAGAGCGAGAGGAGCAGGAAAAACACAGGAATTAAAACATCTGGAAAAATTATAACAATCTTTAATTTAGACAAAAGTTAAGTCAAGAGACACTTACAAAACTGGCCTGTCCATCAAACTGGCCCTGAAAGAAAATCACATGTTTAGTCATTATTGATACTTTGAGGCTGATGTCATCGATATTCCCTGGAGGTGTGTTGCTAACTGTAGGCACTTCGCTGTCTAAAACTCAAATTAGACTTTAATCTGATCTTAATTTTAACACAATCTGACCAGAAAAAAATGACTTAAAGGGCCCATTTCAAGCAAAATAACTCTTTTCACATTGTATCTTCTGCACAATTTGGGTTTTGGAACATCCATTACACAGTAGTTCTGAAATCTTACTGATTTCTTGGAGACAGTCACAGACCAGGAACTATAAAAGACCGACTATTGCTCCTCCCTCAGCCCGTCCTGAGAAAGCACAGGCTCCGCCCTCCAAATGTGACATAGACTCTGAGTGAGCCGCTGAGAAAGCTCTGAAAAGTTGATTTTGCATGAGATGGGCCCTTTAACTACAACAGATGAGATGATTTGATTGATCTACATGAGCGTTCATGGTCCTGTTTCGGTGTGTGTTGGCTAAAACTATCCAGTTTGTGACTGTAATTTTATGTGTGACACTTGACCATGTTGTGTTGATGCGTTCGTACTCACTGTGGTCAGCATGTCCAAGCTCAGAGGCACCTCCATGACAGAGGCCGAGCCCACAGGACGCCCGCCCCTCATCTCTGTGTAGAAAACCTGCAGCAAAAACAACAAGAGGGTCCCTGGGTAGGTCAAATCAGTAGGGCTGTAGTCGGCTGAAGAAATTCCTGGTGGACTAAAGACATGTTTTGGCGATTGATTGGTCGTCTGAAAAGGCGGCGACGCAAAAGCTCTCAATACTATTACATATCGCTGTGTATCTGACACAAACTGCACTCAGAAACATAAAGTGGGTCACATGCTGCTATTCCAACATGCTGCTTTTTAGACATTGACATCTAATCGTAGGAGTAGCGACGCGAACATGATTTTTCAAGCGTTTCACAACTTTGACTTTTTTTTTTCCATTGTTGGAATAGCTGAACTGTACTATTTTTCAAACATTTTTTTTCAAATGTGCAGATAAACATATACTGAAGATTGCAACACAAACATCTGCATTACACTAAGTATAAATCAAGGCTTAATTAATGGTGTTTCCTAAACTGGGCGCAGTGACACCAGCAACCAATCATGAGCGCGGGTCCATAAACGATCCGTACCCAACCAACGTTTTCAACTAACCCAACTCCGACCGCAAAAATATATTTGAACATATTGTACCCAACCTGCTGCCTGAGCCGCATTTTAAACAGTAGAACAAGCTCTTGATTAACATCATCTAAATAAAGTGACCAACGTAAATAAAGTGAGTGAATTGATGTTAAATAAAGAGCTGCACTAAACCTGCACACGTCTGATCTCTGAAAAAGTAAACCATCTCCAATGCGACACACACAGAACAGACTCACCATCATCATCAACAACATCAACACTCCTCTGTCACAGAAAAAACACTCATATTACACTGAGTCGTGTCCTTTAGTCCGACAGAAGCTGAACCACACCAGGACACAAGGAAAGAGCTGTTTTTTTTCTGCGCTTGTAGTTTATGGTGGTACGGTGGCTGAGTGGCTAGCAGTCATGCCTCACAGCAAGAAGGTTCTGGGTTTGATCCCCGGGTCGCCTGGGTCTTTCTGTGTGGAGTTTGCATGTTTCTCCCCGTGTCTGGATGGGTTTCCTCCGGGCTCCGGTTTCCCCGATCAACCCAAAACATGCTACAGGTCTCCAAGAACAGTTGATAGTCAAGGTCCGTTAAAAATACATTTAATTCAATCGCTGTGTGTCCTTAGGCAAGACACTTCACCCACATTGCCTAGTATGAATGTGGTGTGTGCATGAGTGATGGCGGTGATTGGCAGGGCAGCTACGCTTCGATCAGTCTGCCCCAGGGCAGCTGTGGCTACCAGGTATAAAGTGAATGAATAATGCTGAATAATGCTCTGTAAAGTGTCTTTGTGACAAAAAAATTTCTATGAAAAGCGCTATATAAATAAAGACTTACTTAAATAAGTTATGTGGTTTTAAGTTTTGTTTCTGTTGAATTAAACATATTATAATGTCAAATGGGCTAATGTGGCTGTGGAGTGGTTACGGTTTATATGTTGTAAAACTGAGTTTATATAATGATTTTAATAACTTTTTAATTATATTAAATTGTATAATAATTTTTATTTTATTTTTTTCAAACTTTTTTATTAATATAAACAGGTGATTCAGTATGTTGGTGTGTGTTGGATATAAGTGGCTCTCCTCTTGATTTTGCTCTTCCAATGTGGTTCTGCTTTAGATAATAGGAATGTTTTCTGAAAATAACAAAATATTTCTAAAAATCTGTACAAATCTTGTGCCTTTGTGTAGTTTAGACCAGGGGGTCTTGGGGCCCAACTTTTTCTGAACAAAGTAACTTGTCTCATCTCATAGTAAAAGTATTATATTGTACTGATTGTGGGGCCCCCAAGGAGGTGGTCCCAGTCCTACTTTGGGCCCCGGCCAAATGGTTAAGAATCACTGGTTTAGACCTCCACAGACATGTTCTGAAATGCACAGGGTTCTTGGAATATTTGTTTATGTGTATGTATTTTCTTCTCTCACATGTTACAGTTCCTGGAATTGTTTACCAAATGTGCACTGAAAAGAATCCTGCTTTTAAAAACATGTATTGTAAATCTAACAGCAATCGTGGGGTTAAGGTGACGGTTAGCACTTGTCAAAAAAATCACATTCAATTCAAATCAATTTGTGCAGCTGTAATGTATAGCTCTGGTTATATGTGTCTTTGTTATTATAGGAAATGTTATGAGCTAATAGAGTGATGGAGCTCTGAGTGAATGGACACGACGATGAGTGGGCTGTGGGCAGCTCAGTCACAGTTTAATCCTCTTACAGCAAACATATGGTCCAACACTGCACACACAGTCAAACTGATACACAGCGTTCACAAATAATAAAGCTCCTATATTACACAGAATGACCCTTGAGAGCTTTTAGTCATGATAAAATGCTGTTATCTTATCAAAAACAGACCTGGAGTTGTGTTTTGTTTCATTCACACATGTTTGAGTAACTCTTTATTATTAGTCTGTACATTTCCAAAGCTCAAAATTATCTGTTCCACCATCTGATGAAGTTTTCATCTACATTTTACCAGTAGTTCTGTAGAGGCTGGAGATTCAGGCAGAGTCCTACTTTAACAGTTTTGAGGTTTTTAGGGGCAAATTCTAATACGGCCCCGTATCGCACTATATGTAAACCGATCTGCAGAAACGGGAAGAGGTCCAAGAAGAGAGACACTTCTCACAGGACGACGGCCTGGATGACGTGTGTAGCAGCAAACGGTAAGGAACTAGATCGATACTGAGAACCGGGGGAGGGGAGCGATCAGCGCAACTCGGCCACTAGATCGACACTGGTCCTGGTTAAGTCCTGGTTTAGTCTCGATTCATTTCTATACCAGTCCTGGATTAGTCCTGGTCCAGTCGTGTACCAGTCCTGATCCCGTCCTGGTTTAGTCCTGGTTTAGTCCTGGTTCAGTCCTGGTCTAGTACTGGTCTAGTCCTGGTCCAGTCCTGGTTTAGACCTGGTCTAGTCCTGGTCCAGTCCTGGTTCAGTCCTGGTTCAGTCCTGGTCTAGCCCTGGTCCAGTCCTGGTTTAGACTGGTTTAGACCTGGTTTAGTCCTGGTTCAATCCTGGTATACCCTGGCCCAGTCCTGGTTTAGACCTGGTTTAGACCTGGTTTAGACCTGGTTTAGTCCTGGTCTAGCCCTGGTCCAGTCCTGGTTTAGACCTGGTTTAGACCTGGTTTAGACTTGGTTTAGACTGGTTTAGTCCTGGTTCAGTCCTGGTCTAGCCCTGGTCCAGACCTGGTTTAGACCTGGTTTAGACCTGGTTTAGTCCTGGTCTAGCCCTGGTCCAGTCCTGGTTTAGACCTGGTTTAGACCTGGTTTAGACTTGGTTTAGACTGGTTTAGTCCTGGTTCAGTCCTGGTCTAGCCCTGGTCCAGTCCTGTACGAGTCCTGGTTTAGACCTGGTTTAGACCTGGTTTAGACCTGGTTTAGTCCTGGTTCAGTCCTGGTCTAGTCCTGGTCCAGTCCTGGTAGACCTGGTCTAGCCTGTACCAGTTAGACCTGGTTTAGACTGGTTTAGACCTGGTTTAGTCCTGGTTCAGTCCTGGTCTAGTCCTGGTCCAGTCCTGTACCGAGTCCTGGTTTAGACCTGGTTTAGACCTGGTTTAGACCTGGTTTAGTCCTGGTTCAGTCCTGGTCTAGTCCTGGTCCAGTCCTGTACGAGTCCTGGTTTAGACCTGGTTTAGACCTGGTTCAGTCCTGGTCCAGTCGCCTTTATACTAACTTTCCTTCCTATTTTTATATCTGATGTTACGACGTATCCGGTCTTAATATCAGTAAAAGTAAAAGAGTAATTTATGGACTTCGTTTATCCCGTGCGAATGCGCTGCAAGTAACACAGACGTGGTAATTTACAAATTACCACACGTCCCCAGGTTGTACTTATCCCGTGCAAATAGGACTTAAATGTATAATTAACTGAGATATTTTTGCGTCCAAATTACTATCGAGTGTTGAAATCAAGTTTGAACATTTTGAATTTTTTGTATCGCGACGACACTAAATTCCAGCCTATGAAATGAGCTAATTATGATTTTTAACATTTCAATTTTGTTTCAGTTTAAATTAATTTACATCCAAACCAAAATAAAAATACAACAGGCCACAGGGTGCACATGCAGGTGAATGAGCGGCAGGAGCTCTGGGCACTAAAGTCAGATTTATGAGCAGATTGTGCAGCACTTCAGTGGCCTTGTGGACAGAGAGTGACGGGCTTCCATCAAACCCTCCAAATGCTCAAATACCAATAGATTTTCCAAGGACGCAGCTCTGGACAGTGAGTTTAACAAGCGCTTTTACAGCTAACGCAGCACAGAGGGCACAGGAGAGTGGGGGAAATTTGATTTGCAGTGGAGTGTTGGCCTGGTTGAAAAATGTCGGTGTTTCTTTGGTCGTAAGTGGCAGCGGGTCTGAAGCAGAGCACTCAGAGATGCTTTTCTCATGTTTTCACAGGTCAAGACGCTTCCAGAGGCATTTGCCGCAAATAACAACGAAACAAGACGGACAGCTGGCCCAAGAAACGACCAGGGAGCGCGAAGAAACAGGGTTCAGCATCAGATAAGAGAAACTGTACTGGTCGTTAGTGAAGGAGATATTCACGGGTTTCAGAAAGGGGAGAAATTAAGACCACAGCCGTAGAAATGAACAATCAAAAGCCAAAGTATGTAACAAAAATTAGGCTAAAATAAAAGCATGTTTCCTTTTCACTTTGGATTATGGATTTTTTGTAAAACACGAGTCTTTACTGTGAGCAGGCTCGCATCTCCACAAACCTGACTTTTATTTGGCCTCAAGGGTGTGTTTCAATGTTCTTCCTGGGGCTGGGTATCATTAACAAGTTGCCAATACGATACATACCTCGATATATAGGTCACGATCCGATACATATCTCGATACAGTGCATTTTGGATTTGATATGATATATTTCAAATATTTGATACAGTTCAATAAAAAGTAATGGGTAAATTGTGGCTGTGAAACAAAATTCTTTGTTAAACCACTTCTTGTGCAAAGTTAGTATGAAATACAAATATTTTAATCATCAAAAGAGTGAAAATGTCAAATGTGTCGCATAAATGAGTTTCCTTCCACTAAACAAGCAACAAAACTGTAGCTGTAACAAAATAATTTAGTAAAATGTACCAAAAAGTACTCTTGCCGATATATCGATACAGCTGCCCCAATATCGATACTGT